>NC_056065.1:4800000-5100833 GCF_016772045.2 Ovis aries | reverse complement strand
TTAATGGGAATTTTTAGAGCTGTCTCAAATTCACCCTGTAAAAATGATAGGTTCACACCCCTGTCCAACCAGCAACTCTAACCTCTTCTTCAACCAAACTTTCATTTCCTCTAGTGTTTCTAATCATAATTAATGGCACAATAAGATACCAGTATGTCTGGGCCAGACTCCAGCAGTCATTCTAGAATTCCTCTATTTTTCTTTCATTTTCAACATGTTATATCATTCACCAAGTCTTATGAATTCAACCTCCTAAACATCTATTTTTTTCTTCCTTTTCTCTTTTACCATACCAGCTTTTTTCTTTTGTAATAATCTGTTATGTTATCTTCTGGCATTGAGTTAACCCTGCCCTCACCTCCTATTTTCAATCTGTGCTACAAGTGTTTCCACCTTAAAGAAATTTATTTAAAATCTTTTATAGCCTTAACTTTCCATAGACTAGAATTCAAACTCCTGAACATAACATTCAACCCACTTCATGATCTGCTCCCTCTCTACCTTCCCCTTGATATCACTTGCCTCTTTCCTCACTCACGTGATGCTAAAGCCTAGTTGAAGTATGTGCTCTTTCCTCTGTGCTGTACTCTTTTTAACCTCAACTGCTAGGCTCTTTACTTAAGATTCTCTTATTTCAAGATCCAGGTAAGCTGTGGTTTGTTTGTGATCTTCCCACCCAGACATTCATAACGCTTTGTTCAATATTCTATTACAGCACTTAACTGATCTGTATTTACAGTTGACCCCTGAACAATAAATAATTGATTCCAAGAATCACTGCAAATACCCAAATCTGTGGAAGTTCAAGTCTCATAGTTTGCCTTCCACATCCATAGTTTACAGATTCAACCATTCCCAGATTCAACCATCATCTAGTACTGTAGTATTTACTGAACCCAGAGGGATGGTATGCATAGGGAGGAGGGAGGGGTGTTCAGGATGGGGAACATGTGTATACCTGTGGCAGATTCATGTTGATGTATGGCAAAACCAATACAATATTGTAAAGTAATTAACCTCCAATTAAAATAAATAAATTTATATTAAAAAAAAATTCTCATATAAGTGGGCCCACAAGATTCAAACCTATCTTATTCAATGGCCAGCTCTATTTGCTAATGCCACCAGACTGTGGCTTCTCAAGAATAAGGATTAGGAAGTAATCATCTTTATGTTTCTAGAAACTAACTTTGTGTTTGTCTAGTGGTGTATGACATATGATACATTCAACAAACATGTAAATAAATGGGCAAATGAGTGAAGCTGCCAAGGACCAGAGATTTGATTAAATTATCTTTCCTTTCATTAGCTCTCCTTGTCAAGGGCTGTGCAGATAGCTCCACCTTTCATGGTCTTGTAATAATAAAATATCAGGTCAGTTACCTGCAAATGAGTGGTTAAATATCTCTCAACATTTTCCAGTAGTTTTTCCAGTAGTCATGTATGGATGTGAGAGCTGGACAATAAAAAAGGCTGAGCACTGAAGAACTGATGTCTTTGAACTGTGGTGCTAGAGAAAACTCTTGAGATTCCTTTGGACAGAAAGGAGATCAAACCAGTCAATCCAAAAGGAAATCAACCCTGAATACTCATTGGAAGGACTGATGCTGAAGCTGAAGCTGAAGCTACAATACTTTGGCCACCTGATGCAAAGAGCCAACTTACTGGAAAAGACCCTGATGCTGGGAAATACTGAAGATGGGAGGAGAAAGGGGCAACAGAGCAGGAAATGGTTGGATGGCATCACCGACTCAATGGACATGAGTTTGAGCAAGCTCCAGGAGATGATGAACAGGGAAGTTACAGAGATCTGGGTGTGGTACATAATATGCTCTGTCACAATATACCACGTGGCTGAACAAACAAGTAAACTCTTCTACCAGGCACAGAGCAGAACAGATCAGTTTTAAGATAGACGAAAACTAGGATAAACTTAAGAGGCAGAAAACATGACAAAGAAAACATACAAGCTAGAGAACAAACTGAATGTCATTTACATGATACTAATTTATTTTCTATTTAAAATTTTCTAAAAGGAAAAGATAAAAATACCAACTCATCCTTGCCAATTCCATGGTTTCTATTAGTAAAAAATTTGTTTGTTCCACATTGTTGATTTCATATTCTCTCTTCCACTATTTAAAAAGTAACCTGCTACCAGCCACATTTTTCACAGAACTAGAACAAATAATTTCAAGATTTGTATGGAAATACAAAAAACCTCGAATAGCCAAAGCAATCTTGAGAAAGAAGAATGGAACTGGAGGAATCAACTTGCCTGACTTCAGGCTCTACTACAAAGCCACAGTCATCAAGACAGTATGGTACTGGCACAAAGACAGACATATAGATCAATGGAACAAAATAGAAAGCCCAGAGATAAATCCACACACATATGGACACCTTATCTTTGACAAAGGAGGCAAGAATATACAATGGAGTAAAGACAATCTCTTTAACAAGTGGTGCTGGGAAAACTGGTCAACCACTTGGAAAAGAATGAAACTAGATCACTTTCTAACACCGTACACAAAAATAAACTCAAAATGGATTAAAGATCTAAATGTAAGATCAGAAACTATAAAACTCCTAGAGGAGAATATAGGCAAAACACTCTCCGACATAAATCACAGCAGGATCCTCTATGATCCACCTCCCAGAATTCTGGAAATAAAAGCAAAAATAAACAAATGGGATCTAATTAAAATTAAAAGCTTCTGCACAACAAAGGAAAATATAAGCAAGGTGAAAAGACAGCCTTCTGAATGGGAGAAAATAATAGCAAATGAAGCAACTGACAAACAACTAATCTCAAAAATATACAAGCAACTTCTGCAGCTCAATTCCAGAAAAATAAACGACCCAATCAAAAAATGGGCCAAAGAACTAAATAGACATTTCTCCAAAGAAGACATACGGATGGCTAACAAACACATGAAAAGATGCTCAACATCACTCATTATTAGAGAAATGCAAATCAAAACCACAATGAGGTACCACTTCACACCAGTCAGAATGGCTGCGATCCAAAAATCTGCAAGCAATAAATGCTGGAGAGGGTGTGGAGAAAAGGGAACCCTCCTACACTGTTGGTGGGAATGCAAACTAGTACAGCCACTATGGAGAACAGTGTGGAGATTCCTTAAAAATTGCAAATAGAACTACCTTATGACCCAGCAATCCCACTGCTGGGCATACACACCGAGGAAACCAGAATTGAAAGAGACACATGTACCCCAATGTTCATCGCAGCACTGTTTATAATAGCCAGGACATGGAAACAACCTAGATGTCCATCAGCAGATGAATGGATAAGAAAGCTGTGGTACATATACACAATGGAGTGTTACTCAGCTGTTAAAAAGAATTCATTTGAATCAGTTCTGATGAGATGGATGAAACTGGAGCCAATTATACAGAGTGAAGTAAGCCAGAAAGAAAAACACCAATACAGTATACTAACACATATATATGGAATTTAGGAAGATGGCAATGACGACCCTGTATGCAAGACAGGAAAAAAGACACAGATGTGTATAATGGACTTTTGGACTCAGAGGGAGAGGGAGAGGGTGGGATGATTTGGGAGAATGGGAATTCTAACATGTAAACTATCACGTAAGAATTGAATCGTCAGTCCATGTCTGATATAGGGTGCAGCATGCTTGGGGCTGGTGCATGGGGATGACCCAGAGAGTTGTTGTGGGGAGGGCGGTGGGAGGGGGGGGGTCATGTTTTGGAATGCATGTAAGAATTAAAGATTTTAAAATTAAAAAAAAAATTTTAAAAAAGTAACTTATAAACAAACAAACAAAAAAGAAAAGTAACCTGCTTCTATGGAAACAGTTCCACCAAGCAATATTATTCCATGCCTTCTGCTCGCTGTCAGCTGCTGACCTCCCTTCACCACTGCTCTTGATTCATTGAAGACTTTGTCATCCTCACAGTCTTCTCCTCCACCCAATATCCATTTTCAGGATGATATCATATCCACATTTAACATCCTAGACACTTATTTCATGACATATTTATTTCCAGTGAAATTTCAGCCACCCATTTCCATAGGCACACCCTAGAACTTTTCACTTAGAATTGTTCCAGCTCTAAAAATACTTGTTTAGACAGCAAACTCTGAACATAAACCTTTAATCAATTACTCTCAGTCTACCATTGTTTGTCCTCTTCAATTCATAGATTCCTTTACTTTTTATTTCTCTCTCAGCTCCTGCTTTTCTTCCCTGGTGGTTCAGACAGTAAAGCATCTGTCTACAATAAGGGAGACCCAGGTTCGATCCCTGGGTCAGGAAGATCCCTTGGAGAAGGAAATGGCAGCCCACTCTAGTAGTCTTGCCTGGAAAATCCCATGAATGGAGGAGCCTGGTAGGTTACAGTCCATGGGGTCACAAAGAGTCAGACACGACTGAGTGACTCCACTTTCTTTCAGCTCCTGTGTACAATCCTTCCTTTTCTGATTGAAATTCTCTGACCCCTCACTTCCTTTTCCTTTCCAATGCCTTTAATTTTCTTCCCAGTTCTCCCATTGTATTGTATCCTCCTGATCAAATACCAAGGGGGTGAATCCCCTTGCAGCCCATTTCTAAGTGCGTGATCTACTAGAGAAAATAAGACAACCCAGTGGATACTAAACCATCTGAACTGTGTTTCTCCATCATATCTCTCTGCCATCCTCTATCTCACATTTTCCATAATTTTCTTCCACTTTTCTCCCACTTTTCTCAAATATCTACCCTCCACTCAACACATTTCTCTCTAATTCTCAGTAGAGGATTTTCCCTAATTTTGGAAACACACTTTAACGTTCACTTCACCAGTGTGAAGAGGAATGCTTTGGTTCTCGGGCCCTTGGAAGCTGCCTCGCTGCACCATCTGCTTCTCCTTATCTTTCCTAACCCCACCAGGAGAAAATCTGTCTTTGCTGCCAGTCACCACTTGGAACACATGGGCATATGTGTTCAAAGTCATGCTGGATTTCAGCAGAGAGAAACAGTTCTACTAAACTATTTATCCCCACAGAGGGATAAATGTAGGGCAAGCCACACTTAGAAAAATCTCCTCCATTTGTTCTTTGCAACATTATCATGCCAAGCTATTGTGATATGTCAAATTTTCTGAGAAGCTGGTGGTAGGTAAAGGGTCCTATTGGGTAAGGGGAAATTTAAAAGATAAGCAAATGAAAACAAAACAATAACAACCATAACTCTTTGCTACCATAACTGTCACCTGTAGGGCTGCAAGTCAGTCCTCTCCCTATGTTTGGGCTTTGGTCTGGCCATGGGATTCAGTCCCCAGCTTCCAGGCAATATGGATGTGGAAATGATGAGAAGAAGCAAATGTCAGGTCTAGGAAGGTAGTGGCCATGTCTGTCTTGCTTGCTCTTGAAATCTAAGACCTACAATAGAACATGAGAGATAAAAAATTTCAATAAATATGTGAGGCAATAGAGGAAAGAAAAGAAGATGTAAATGAAAACCATCTTCATATTGGCTTTGCCTAAGTTGTGTATTGGGTAGTTTTGTATTTTCTTATGACAAACTCAGGCGATCTCTGACTTCATCGCCTTTCTCTTCGTCTCTCATATAGTCCCTTTGGCATTCTAGTTGATCTTCTGTAACGTCCACTTATTCTTGGACTTGAAATTCTTGGTCTAATTATGACTAGCAGAATAAGTCTGGATTATGCCATGTATCTAACATTACAATCAGTTCAGTCAGCTCAGTCACTCAGTCTGTCCAACTCTTTGCCTCCCCAAGGGGTCGCAAAGCATGCCAGGCCTCCCTGTCCATCACCAACTCCCAGAGTTTACTCAAACTCATGTCCATTGAGTCTATGAGGCCATATCCAACCATCTCATCCTCTGCCGTCCCCTTCTCCTCCTGCCTTCAATCTTTCCCAACATCAGGGTCTTTCCCAATGAGTCAGTGCTTTGCATCAGATGGCCAAAGTATTGGAGCTTCAGCTTCAGCATCAGTCCTTCCAATTAATATTCAAGACTGATTTCCTTTAGGATGGACTGGTTGGATCTCCATGCAGTCCAAGGCACTCTCAAGAGTCTTCTTCAACACCACAGTTCTTCAGCACTCAGCTTTCTTTACTGTCCAACTCTCACATCCATACATGACTACTGGGAAAACCATAGCTTTGACTAGATGGACCTTTGTTGGCAAAGTAATGTCTCTGCTTTTTAATATGCTAACCGCAATAGAGTGCTGTATTTCTGACATTCACCCACAAACGTATATTTAATACCAAATTAATACATATTTTAGCAACAGGAGTCAAATTATTGTTAACGTTCCTCATAATTTCTGTGTATTACTCCCTCCCAATTGTCATATAGAAATATATCTTCATTAAGGAAACAAAATTTTGAGAGGCAGCAATTCTTGCCTATCTCTTACAAAGCTAGCAGAGGGAAAGAAGGGGTTGATAACAGCTTCATAACTTATAACAGAAACCAAAGCTTCTGACTCCTAACTACTTGCTATAACTGCAAGACCAGAAATCCTCAGTGCAGCCTTCTAGGACCTGTGTAAGAATAAACAACTTTTCAGCTCGAAAGAACTAGCTGAGCCCAGCTGTGTAAGAGACACCAATGATCAGACAGCCATTTTCTTTGAAGAAGGTTTTCTCCTCAGGACTTTGGGTTTTCAGCACCTCTATTTTCTGATTATCTTACTCTCCCATACCTCAGTTTCTCTGAAGTTTCAGGGGACTGTCCTCCATCTTAAAGACCTCAATTCCGCATGTGACCCTGGTGTGTTTTGCTGTATGTTGTAATATTTGATTTGGCACTCTTTCCACATTATCAGTGGTTGGGGGATTTTTTAAATTTCATAAATAATTATGTAAAGTTATCAAATAATTGTGAATGTTATTATGAAAGTGTGCTGTTGGACTTATAGGGAAATACACAGACTATTATAACTTGAATTTAGGAGTTTCTTGAGCCAGAATGTCAGTCCCTCAGTTGCTATCAATCTGAAAAATTTGTTTTCCAACCAAATACAAGAAACATTTTTCAATATCAAAACCTGAATCCTTGTGTAAACAGTAGCTTTGCTTTTTTAGAGTCCTTGATTAAAAGTATATACAATTGTATATACAAATAATTGTATATACAACTTATATATAATATAATTTTGTATATACAAGTATATACAAAATATTTTTAAAGCTATCATGAATTCAGAAAAATTTTTGTTGTTTTTTTTTAAAAATAATTTAATATTGGAGTATAGTTGATTTACAATGTTGTGTTAGTGTCACGTGTACAGCAGAGTGGTTCAGCTATACATATATTTTTTTTTCAGATTCTCTTCTCATATAGGTTATTACAGACTGTTGAGCAGAGTTCCCTGTGTAATACAACAGGCTCTTGTTGTAGTCTAATCCATCAGTTCCACTACTATTTTATATACAGCAGTGTATATATATTAATCCCAAGCTCTTAATTTGTGCCTTCCTCCTCTTCCCCTCTGTTTTTCAAATCTGTGAGTCTGTTTCTGTTTTGTAAATAAGTTCACTTGAATCATTTTTTACATTTCGCATATAAGTAATATCATATATTTGTCTTTCTGTACAAGTAGAAACAGAAATGCTTTTAAATTAATTTTAGTTCATTAATTAGTAGCATCTATATATTTATTTTCTATAGAAAATGATTCCATGAAGCATAGAGATTCACAAGTTTTTAACTTTTAAAAGAAACTAGGTCCCAAACACATCTTCAAGGCCTCTTGTTTTTCAACTGTATAATAAGTGTTATGTTGCTCTTAACATTTATGTGGATCATACAACATGTAACATCCCTTCTCTACCAATTTCTATTTTACATTCTCGATGAGGGCAGTAAGAACAAGTTTAACATTTCAAGATGCTTAATTTTGTAAGAGATGACATAGCACACCCAAAAGCAATTTTTACCTTTAATGTGAATGTAATTTATTCACCAAAAAAATCATATATATTTCCCTTTATCTACACAGTAAAGAGGCACTACATACATCCTTGCTGACACACTCACTGAATAAAAGCAGTCAGAACCAACTTATAGAGATGCTATAATTATTTCAAATTCAGTGTCTGCTAAACCTTGCCAGGAATATATTGGAAGCCTCTGTGGAAGTCTCTGTAACCAAGGAAACATGATATTGCTATGGCATTGTCTCTTGGAACAAAATAATGCCCTAAGGCCTTTGGGGAGTTGAGGCCACTTTGGACTTTAGATTAAATTGAAATCTAAAGAAGTCAACCATAAAGTACATTAGAAGCATAGTATACTTTCCTATACACTGATGCACCCTCTCAGTGTAAGTGCTGGATTCCCACTGTGAGTATTCTAACTATGTAGTTGTTTCTTCTGTTGGTGTGTCTATCTTGTCTTTTGACAGAATAGAACTTCCATGTAAGTATTTATTTTGGAAAGAAAGATTGACATTTTTAGTTACTAAAAAGAAAGGAAGGAAGACCAAAGGTGGAGAACTTTGTTTCTTTTGGCAAGGGGAAAGCTCCAGTGTGGAGGAGTTTGAAAGAGAATAGAACAAATATCAATAAGCGTGTAGGAAGCATGTATGATTACAACAGAGTGAAAGTACTCTGATGTCTGAAGATGGAAATTGTTATTCAGGCGTGATCACACTTAAACACACATAGCCAGAGCCATTGTATTGAGATTTTAAGCCTATATGAATATGATGTCAGTAGAAAAGCAAAAGGGACACTTCTGCCCAGGTGGAATTTTAATTTTCCTTTGAAGCAAAATTCTCCTACTTCTGACTTAGGCACAAAGTCCTGAGCTTAGAATCAAGAAATGTGAGTGCTAGTATCAAATCTCATAGTAATGAGCAGTCTTAATTTAGGAAAGGCAAAGAATAATAGAAATGCAGCCTTGGAAGAAACCAGAATTTTCTTAATCCATCAGTTCATTTCAAAGTGGCTGAAATGGAGCCGAGACTTGCTTGTGCTTCAATTTTCCATTCTGACAAATGCCTTCCCTGCCTCCAAAACAGAGCTGCACTGAGCGTCAAATGAAATGAGAGGTTTGAGAATGGTTCATCCATATCAACTCCTTCTCCCTTGGATCCTTGTGCTATACACTGTTATCTTTTTTTTTTTTTCAATTGCCTAAGCTTGTTCATTGCATTGTATTTGCCTACCTTTGATGTTAACTTGATTTTGAAAGCAAGGACCTATATGTTAATTATATAGCATATAGTAAGTAAATATAGAGCTTGAAACATATTGTGTGTTGAGCAGATAGTAACAACCGAAATTCACTGTGTGGTTACCATGGCACCAGGCACTGGGTTATTGTACAGTTCTTTGAAGAGGGTAGTATTTATCCTTATCCACCCAAGAAGGCTGAAAACCGGAAAGGTTAAGTAAATTCCCAAGAACACACAATTGGGAGGTAGTGGAGGGGCCAGATTTGCCTATATTCTTTTCGTGCAAACAGACTTGATTAAGTTAAAAGTGATGTGAACCAACGGTGAGAAAAGGTGGAAACTATCATGCTTGTTATACTTCCAGGATACTAATACAGGAAATTCCAGTCGGCCTTATATTCTGCCTCTTTCTTCAGCCTAGCTCCTGGTTTGCCATATGTTGTACTGTTCTCTTCATGTCCAAATGAGACATACAGGTTTCAACAATTAGATTTCTTGCATTTGATACCCATCCAAATGCCTTGCATTGTATACTTTTCAGACCCTCTTTTCTGAAAGAGGGAGCAGTGCACTCGGCTCAGAATGGGGGCTGCCTCGCGAGGTCTGAGTCCATAATGAGCGGAAAGCTACAGCCGCGCCCTCAGGGAGCGCTTGAACCCTGCTCTCCGCAGCTTCTGTGCTTTCGCGATGTATCGGCCACCAAGGACACCCGCACTAAAAACAACTGCGGTTTTAAATAGCAAATCCTCCAGGAAAAGACTGTTTATACCTCTCTCAGGTTTTTCTACAATTTTAACTTCTTTTTAGCTGCTGCTCTTTAAATTACATATGGTTAGAAAAAAGGCAAACTTCATCTGAAGAAAAACCTAAAGAACAAACAGTCTGAGTACGTGAAATATGAACGCCTTATACATTTTTGTTCATATCATATTGATTTGAAAAATTATATTTGCTTTCAAGAGAAATTTTATTTATTTCGTGTGTTTTTAACTTCTATTTTAATTGAAGTATAGCCACTTAGCAACATTGTGATAGTTTCGGTGGCACAGCGGAGGGGCTCAGCCATAGGACATGTTCATGCACCCACGCTCCCCTGAACCCCCCTCCCATCCTGGCCACGTGACATGGAGCAGACTTCCATGTGCTATACAGTAGGTTCTTATTGGTTATCCACTTAAAATACAGCAGTGTGTACATATCAGTCCCAAACTCCCTAACCATCCCTTTCCCACATGCTTCCCCCTCCTGGTTACCCATGAGTTCATTCCTAAGTCTGTGAGTCTGTTTCTGTTTTGTAAATAAGTCCGTTTGTATTGTTTATTTCCAGATTCCATGTATGAGTGATATAATACAAAATTTCTCCTTCTCTGTCTGACTCACGTCACTCAGAATGACAATCTCTATGTCTATCCATGTTGCTGACAGTGGCACTGTTTCATTTCTTTTAATGGCTGAATAATATTCCATTATATAAATAAACCGCATCTTCTTTATCCATTCCTGTTGATGGGACGTTTCGGTTGCTTCCATGTCTGGGCTATTGGAAACAGTCCTGTAATGGACACTGGGTACATGGATCCTTTCAGAACATGTTTTTCTCTGAATATATGCCCAGGAATGGGATTACAGGGTTATACAATAGCTCTATTTTTAGTTTTTTAAGAAAACTTCATTCTGTTCTCCGTAGTGGCTGTACCAATTTACAGTCCCATCAACAGTGTTGTTGAAACTCCTACACTTTTAATTAGTTCAATACTTGATTGTCTACCATGTGCAAAGCTTTGTGCATGAACTTTGAGTTGGTGGGAATTCAGATTTCCAAATACATTGCGAGAGCTACAATATCACCTGCGCAACTACATCTGGACTTCCCAAAACTTCCCTTTCTCCCACTTGCTATTTTCTTTTTCTTCTGCTGTACATCTTACACAAATACTGACCACTTAAAAAAATCTACTGGTCAGAAAACAAATAAAGTTTTGCTCTAAAAAGATATGAAGCTGAAAGTGTTAGTCACTCAGTCCTGTGCAACTTTTTTCAACCCTATGGACTGTAACCCACCAGGCTCCTCTTCCCATGGAATGTTCCAGGCAATAATACTGAAGTGGGTTGCCATGCCCTTCTCCATGGGATCTTCCTGACCCAGGAATTGAACCCAGGTCTCCTGCACTGCAGGCAGATTCTTTACTGACTGAGCCATAAGGGAAGCCCAAGAATACTGGTGTGGGTAGCCTGTTCCTTCTCCAGGAGATCTTCCCGACCCAGGAATCAAACCAGGGTCTCCTGCATTGCAGGCAGATTTTTTACCAGCTGAGCTACCAGGGAAGCCTAAAGTGACCTTATCACACACAGAACAATAATAAAGAGGACAGGAGAAAACTTTTGGAGGTGATGGATGTGTTTATGGCATAGACTGTGTTGGTGATGGTTTCATGGGTTTATGCCATTCTATCTTCAACACATCAAGTTGTATATATTAAATGTATAGAGCTTTTTGTATGTCAATCACACCTCAATAAAGTGGTTTTAAAACGATTTGGGGGAGAATGAGTCTCAAATACAAAATTATTACATCAAAGTCTTCTAATAGAAATTTATACTGTTTTCCAAAAGAATTATACCAACTCACCACCCAAAGAGAAAAAAGGAAGATCAATGCACATACCAAAAAAACGCAACTATGTATGGTGATGGGTGTCAACTAGACTTATTGCGGTTATCATTTCACAATACATACAAACCTCAGATCATTATTTTGTACACTTGAAACTAATATAACGTTATACGTCAATTTTATCTCAATAAAATAGTGATATCCAAAATTAAAATAAATAAGTCCTTAAAAATTTATTTACACACTCTCAAGTTATAGTCAGTTATAATATATGCATTAGTAATTGGGAGGCACTCTGAGTTCCCATAACTCTCTGACAATAGGCTTACTGTCAAAGTTAAGATTTTGCCTTATCCCATTTCATGTTCCAGAAAGTTAGTTTTTATAGAATCTGAGTTATTTACACAAAATGTTTCTGAATGAACTGACAGACATTTCCTGAGTACCCACTCTGTGTGAAGAATCGTGCCTGGTGCTATGGAAATACAATCCTTGCCCGCAAAGCACTTACTCTCCAGTAGACAGGGTAAGATTATGATGTCTGTCTTACATGAGATCCACTTCTTGCTGTTGCACAACTGATGCATAACGGAAAGTAGTAAGAGACACAGAAGAGATACAAATAATTTAAGGAGAGGACAGAACAGAGAAACACATTTTCTGAATTGGGCAGATCTAAAATCAGTTTCTTTGAGCTTTGTCCTTTTTGCATTAAGAAGAAGAAAATGCTAGAGGTAGAACTTTGGGGCTAAGATCCTTTTATAGAAGGCTCTGGCAGAAATGGGACTTTATCTAGAAATTTTGGATTTCCTTAAAGTATTTTCTATGATGGAATGAATAAGTCCTATGATTATATTTCTCATTATTTCCACTAGTTAGAAATATTTCCCACAGTGTTTCAAGCACAAGTGAAAAGTGAAAGTGAAATTCATTCACTTGTGTCTGACTCTTTGTGACCCCGTGGACTGTAACCTGCCAGGCTCCTCTGTCTAACTAATTCTCCAGGCAAGAATCCTGGAGTGTGTAGCTGTTCCCTTTCCCAGGGGATCTTCCCAGCCCAGGGATGGAACCAAGGTCTCCCACATTGCAGGAGAATTCTTTACCATCTGAAACACTGGGGAAGCCTGTTTCAAGTACATCGTATATATAACTCAGCACTCTGTATTGCAAATACTTTTGATTTCTATATCTTTTTCGGTCTTTGTTTTACTTACATTTAAGAGAGATGAAATTGATTCTTGTGTTGAGTCAAATAAAAGGAAAGACTGAGACCTCGCAGTATAGGATCCAGGCTGTATGCACACTGGATTTAAAAAAAAAGAAAGAATGGAAAATGTTCTGGTGTATCTTAGTACTATTCATGTGTTACCCTTTTTATTCCCAGTGATCTAGAGATGCATTATGCAGTATGGTAGCTGCTGGCCACATATAGTTGTTTAATTTACCTTTAAATTAATTTAAAGTTAGTTTCTCGGTCATATTAGCCCATTTCAACTCCCCAATAAATAGTCCCTAAGGCCAGTAGCTACTGTACTAGATTGTGCACCTGTGATGGAATGCTTATCGTCAGTAGGGTGACCATATAATTTATCTTCCCATCTGTAATACTTTGAAAGTGATGCTCTCCAATGATGTGACAAATGCTCTATAGAACATCCCATCACTAAATAAAGTTCTGTTGGAGAATGATGTTCTAGAGTCCTAGGAAGTTCATTCAGTGGACTCATTTTCTGGGAAAAACTCACTGTTTTCCTCTACTCATACAACACTTCTGACACCAGATAGGTGGGTTTTCCACACCAGGAAATTATGACACTCCCTGGAGTTAATGCAAAATTCACAGGTCAAGGGCTCAGCTACAAAAGACTATCCGTACCCCTTCAGATGCTAATTTTAAGAAGCGGTTAAAACCACAACTTCTTTCTGTTGTTCAGTTCTCAGGCGTGTCCAATTCTTTGCAACCCCAAGGACTGCAGCACAACAGGCTTCCCTGTCCTTCAGCAACTTCTATCTGACTTACCTACAAATCTGAGGTTCCCATGACCCTCTCTTATTGGGTTCAACATTTTACTAGAGGGGCTCAAAGAACCCAGAAGAAGAATTTACTTACTATCGTTAATTTATTAGAAAAGATATTTTAAATGATAAAAATGAATAGACAGAAGAAGTACCTGAAGCAAGGTCTATAAGGGCCCAAGCCCTATAGAGTTTCTGTCTGTGTAGAGTTGGGGTGGACCACCCTACTGACACATAGATGTGTTTACCAACCTGGAAGCTGCACGAACCCCACACTTTAGGGATTTTTATGGAGGCTTCAACACCTAGATATGATTGATCATTAACCCAATTTCCAGTCCCTTCCTCTCTCTGGAGAATGCGGGGTGGGTGGAGCTAGAAGTTTCAAACTTCTAATTATGACTTGGTCTTTCTGATGACCAGTCCCTATTCAGGAGCCCCCTAAGAGTCACTTCTCTAGAACAAAAGATGCTTCTATCAATCAGGAAGTTCAAGGGGATCAGGACCTCTCTGTCAGATGCTTCTCTCACTTGAGAAATTACAAGAATTTTACAAACTCTATGTCAGGAACTAGAGTTAAAGATCAAATGTTAGCAGGAACCAGAAGCAGAAACCAATATATATATTGCTTGTTATTTCATGCTCATGAAAACTGTGCAGTGGCTAATATTTAGAGATTTTTGTAGTTAGAGATGAGAGATCCAATTTGCTAAGCATGAGGGAGTGGGACATTTTCTAAGTTATAGTTAACATTCTTTGAATATCAACTATTTTCAGAGAATCTTCCATAAAATGTTATCTAGAATAGAGTAAAGAAAAGAAAAACTCTGAACATTAAGGTTTTTAAATCTTTGAATTTTTTTTTTGGTTATAAATAGAATAATTAGGACTTCCTTGGTGGTCTAGTGATTAAGAATCCACCTACCAATACAGGGGACATGGATTCAATCCCTGGTCTGGGAAGATTTCACATACTGTGGGGCAGATAAGCCTGTGCGCCACGACGACTGAGCCCACGCGCCTAGAGCTTATGCTCTGCAGCAAGAGAAACTGCCACAGTGAGAAGCCTGTGCACGGCAACTAGAGAGTAGCCCTGGCTCGCCACAGCCAAAGAAAGCACATGCACAGCAATGAAGACCCAGTGCAACCAAAACTAAATAAATATTTAAAAAATAATTATATGCCCCAACTTACCTTGGCAGTCTCAGTTTGCACTTGTTTTCTTGGTACATAGTTATTATGAGTTGGGATGATAAATGATACGATCACCTTATTGATGATGAACTAAAACTTAAATGGAGTAATCATTCTTCAAGCATACAATATGGCGTCTAGAGGGGGCCACTGGAGGTCTGATCTCAGACACATCTCTGCACCACTGAGAATTTGAACTTGCTTTGAACCTTACCAGACCCAAGGACACTAGCAGCCATATTCAGAATGACACGTGACAGCTGCAACCTTATGGTCTTGAAGTCTTCCCTTGCAACTATGGATCCACTTTGTATGCCACCCAATACTTTCTTAACAAGCTCTGTGAGTTTTTCCAGCTTCAATTATAAGTACTTTTTAAAAATTTATTTATTTGGCTGTGTTGAGTCTTAGTTTCAGCACACAGGATCTTCATTTTTGTTGCAGCATGAGGGTTTTTTAGTTGTGACATGTGGGATCTAGTTCCCTGATCAGAGATCAAATCTGGGCCCCCTGCACCAGGAGGATAGCATTTTGGCCACTGGACTACCAGGGAAATCCCTCTAATATAATTCTTGATAAACAAATTATATAACTCTAACCTTGCAGTTTGGGATTTTTGTTTGTTTGTTTGCGTTGTATAAGCCTCTCCCACTTTGAAGTCTGGAGGAACAATACTCAAGCATATCTTGAATCTTAGTCTCCCAACCTCAGTTGGAACAAACCCCAAATCAACACTTTTTCATTTCAATCAAATCTAAATTTCTCAAATTTTGGCAAACCCTAACCTATAGTTAGGTTACTGGAGAAGGTTATTGGAGAAGGAAATGGCAACCCACTCCAGTGTTCTTGCCTGGAGAATCCCAGGGACGGGGGGAGCCTGGTGAGTTGCCATCTATGGGGTCGCACAGAGTCAGACACGACTGATGTGAATTAGCAGCAACCTATAGTCATAACAGACTAGTTCCAAATAGGAAAAGGAGTACATCAAGGCTGTATATTGTCACCCTGCTTATTTAACTTCTATGCAGAGTACATCGTGAGAAACGCTGGGCTGGAAGAAACACAAGCTGGAATCAAGATTGCAGGGAGAAATATCAATCACCTCAGATATGCAGATAACACCACCCTTATGGCAGAAAGTGAAGAGGAACTAAAAAGCCTCTTGATGAAAGTGAAAGAGGAGAGTGAAAAAGTTGGCTTAAAGCTCAACATTCAGAAAACAAAGATCATGGCATCTGGTCCCATCATTTCATGGGAAATAGATGGGGAAACAGTGGAAACAGTGGCAGACTTTATTTTTTGGGGCTCCAAAATCACTGCAGATGGTGACTGCAGCCATGAAATTAAAAGATGCTCTCTCCTTGGAAGAAAAGTTATGACCAACCTAGATAGCATATTCAAAAGCAGAGACATTCCTTTGCCAACAAATGTCCATTTAGTCAAGGCTATAGTTTTGCCAGTGGTCATGTATGGATGTGAGAGTTGGACTGTGAAGAAAGCTGAGCGCTGAAGAATTGGTGCTTTTGAACTGTGGTGTTGGAGAAGACTCTTGAGAGTCCCATGGACTGCAAGGAGATCCAACCAGTCCATCCTGAAGGAGATCAGTCCTAGGTGTTCATTGGAAGAACTGATGCTAAAGCTGAAACTCCAATACTTTGGCCACCTCATGTGAAGAGTTGACTCATTGGAAAAGACTCTGATGCTGGGAGGAATTGGGGGCAGGAGGAGAAGGGGAGGACAGAGGATGAGATCTCTGGATGGCGTCACCGACTGGATGGACATAGGTTTGAGTGAACTCCAGGAGTTGGTGACGGACAGAGAGGCCTGGCGTGCTGCAATTCATGGTGTCACAAAGAGTCAGACATGACTGAGCAATTGAGCAGAACTGAACTGAACCTATAGTTTCATTTCCTCCTTCCCTGGTGAAACTTTGTATATGGGCAAAACAAAAGCCTTCTAAAAGCAGATATCTTGAAGTCAGTTTCCCCAAGTCCCATTCAGGTCTTTGTGCTCAAAGACTATAAAATTGTTCCCCACATATTTACTTACTTGCCAACTTACTCGTGGCAAAGTTCCACATGTGATCTTGTACTTAAGTTATTCTCTTAAGGATGAACAATCAAGAGAGAAAAATGTTTAACTAGATGAAGGAATATGTGAATGACTTAAGGAGACATAGACTACTTCACAGGTTTCCATGAGTGTGATAAGGAAAAAGAGGCCTGACATTAAAAGAACTGATAAAGAGAAAGAAATATTTAGTGGAAAGAGAACTGATCTTGGAGTCAGAATACGTGTTTTTGCCAGTTTCGCCATATATATGAACCTGGGTTCCCCCTTTTTATGTATTGCCCAGGTAGATTTCAGTTATCTATAGGGGAAAATTATGATATAAATTTAAAACATTCTTCATCAGAGCAAGTTTGAACTTCTGCACTTCCTTTGTCTCCTTATATACCAATTGTTCTCTTGCCTCTTGACTTTTGCACATGCAGTCTCTTCATTCTTTAATTCTCAGTCTATCACTTCCTTTTGGAAATCTTCCCTGATACCCTGAATCAGGTCAAGATCTCATGGTTTCTATACCTCATCAAAGCACTGAGGTTTAATTTCCTATTAACTTGTCAAAGTCCTTACTTTAGGACTTTAAGCTCTGTGAGAATAAAAGCCATGTTTGTTTAATTTGCTTAATACTCCCTGCCCTAGAACAGAATCCGTATAGTTGATGTTCAGTGATGTTTGCAGAATGAATAAATAAATAAATGAGCAAAGCTGTGTGCAGTATCCAAGGATACAGAGTCAAGGAAGACAAGATTCCTACCCCCAAAGGTGCACATAGTTAAAGCTAAACTAGAAAGACTTTATGGAGAAGGCAATGGCAACCCACTCCAGTACTCTTGCCTGGAAAATCCCATGGATGGAGGAGCCTGGTGGGCTGCAGTCCATGGGGGCGCTAGGAGTCAGGCATGACTGAATGACTTCCTTTTCACTTTTCACTTTCATGCATTGGAGAAGGAAATGGCAACCCACTCCAGTGCTCTTGCCTGGAAAATCCCAGGGATGGAGGAGCCTGGTGGGCTGCCATCTATGGGGTCGCACAGAGTTGGACACGACTGACATAACTTAGCAGCAGCAGCAGAATGACTTTAACACAAGGCAAAATAATTTTCATAGAAGACGTACAAGAAAAATTTTATAGGCAGTCAGAGGGAAACAAAAGCACATCAGAATTTTAAAAAGGCTTCTTGAGAAAGGGAGCATTTGTGATAGACCTTAAAAGAAGGCTAGAAATTCAGTAGGCATAGATAATTATATGCAGTTAATACTGAATTTATTGTAAAGCTATTATGCACAGGAAGATAGTTTGGGGCACTAAATTAGTAAAAGACAAATAAGTCTTTTTCTTTCTGCCTGAAAGAAGACAATGATTTAACTGGAAAACATAGACATACTAAAAGTTATGGCACAAGGCAAAATGTATTCAATGCTAAAATGAACAGTGTGAACAGAGTGCTGTGGGAGCTCAGAGGGGGACTGAGTAGGACAGAGAGAAGAGGGCTGGGTTCTGACTGGGTCTGTCCCTTGCACTTGGGCGGAGAACAGTACAGCAAAGCCTTGCAGCTGTGGATTTTAATGAACTTCTTGGAACTTGCCTGTGTTTCTCTTGTAGCTTAGCAATACTCATTTTGGCTCATGAGATGGTCACCACTGGGAACAGATTTTTAAAAGGCTAAATTTTAAATCCCCCATTTACGCACAGGCCACACTCATAAACCTTTCCTTCAGATAATTGCCTCTTTGAGCAATGACCTTGGTCATGTTTAGAGCAGTTCACCCAAATTTTACCTATGTTTGCCACACTCTTGAAGGGTAATCGTGGGATTCTTGTTTAACCTCAGCAACTCCCAGGGACATTTTGAGCTGGTTTCTTCCAAAGGGAGCTGTGATAGGTTGGAACATACTTCAGGTAAGATCTATTTATTTCCCCTTTCCCTCTTGGACTCTCACTTTGGGAATTACAGGCAGTGCTGCTCTGCAGAGTCCCCGAGGAGTATGTGCTAAGTGACGCACCTAACCCAGCCTGCCGCCGCAGCCCTTGGGATGCTCCAAGGTTGCTCAGCAGCAGCCTGAGTTGGGGGAGAAGAATGTTTTCATCTTCAATTAATCTGAGGCTAATATGTGAATTCTAATTCCTGCCATGAACTCGAATGCACTGTTATCTGTGTAGATGTTCATGGGGATTGAGACATCATTATCAATATAGCTGCTGACATCACAAATTTGAGGATCCCCTGAATCATCATGGCATTTAGTTGATGACCACAGACCACTTCTCCAGACAATGAAGATTTAAAGCCAGTATTAGCTAACAGTTTCTAAAAAGTCCTTAGATACATCAAGGCCTATACACTGTTCTGTGGTATATAGAATCCCTCCTCCCACTAGATTTCTGAAAATATGAGAAAGTTGGCGGGGAACTTTTTTTTTCATGATGGGTTGTCTTCTAGGGAGAAGGAACACAGCAATTGCTCTAGGACCACAAGACAGTATAATACAATGATGAGATCATCTGGTAATGCCTAAATCCATCTAGTACTTACCAAGAAGAGAAACGCAATTTACACCAACACCAGGGGACAGCACCAATGCTGTCTATACTATTGGCACCAAATGGCACATCCCGTGGAACCTCTCCCCTTTCCACAAAAACACCTCTGCTTTCCAGATGAATTTTGTTGCAAAATCTGAAGCAGGAAGAAAGTTCTAGATGCTAACGACACTAAAATACTATTTTCCTGTTAATTTAAGCAGAGCTGATGCAGAGTCAAAATACAAAATATACCAAAACAGAAACAGCATTCTCTTCCCGTCTCTGGCATCCCTGAATGTGGCCAGCCCACCCAGAGACAGCAATTATGCTGAGCAAGTCCTTTGTCATCTGTAAACCAGATGAAAATATGTGGGAACAAAATCTTTCTCATTAAAAAAAGAAAAGAAGAAGAAAGAAAAATCTGTGAGTTTTATGTCTAACTCATGGGGAGAGTTTGATTTTTAGTTTATAGTTCTTTAAAATAGATACATGGATCTATTAGATGCTCTGCTATAGATTATATAGAGTATCTATATAAATAGATAATCTACTCTTCTGGTTCTTCTAGCTGGTCTAATAATTAAGACAGATTAACAAGAGAAAGCCAAAATCTGGTCTTCTACATAAAAGGCTCCTTGAGATTATGAGGCCCCAAAGGATAGTGAGGCAATTGAGGCTTATATGTTATTCTGAGCTGAGGAGAAAAAGGGAGGAAGGGGAGAAAGACAGTCCACAGGGAGGTGGGAGGAGCATGTTATTTGATAAACAAATATTTGCCATGCCACTTGGAGATGTCTTTCTTATGTACAACGGAGTTATCTTTGGTGATAGTTCTCTCCTGGTTTAGGCTCCTCATCTAAATTATTTTAGGCAGTTAAGGAGTAGGTAAAACAAACAAGTCTTCTGAGTCTTCTGTTTCTTAAAAACTAATCAGCTTAAAACAATCCTCATGCCAAAGAGACACATTATGGGATGGTAAATTTTGCTCCCCTCTCCAAAAGAGGTGTGCATGTGTGCTAAGTCGCTTCAGTCATGGCTGACTCTTTGCACGCTATAGACTGTAGCCCTCCAGGCTTCTCTGTCTGTGGGGTTCTTTAGGCAAGAATACTAAACTGGGTTGCTATGCCATTCTCCAGGAGATCTTCCCGGCCCAGGGATGGAACCTGCATCTCCTGCATTGCAGGCAGAGTCTTTACCACTAGCACCATCTGGGAAGCCCATCCCAAAGAGGCTGAGTAAGGAAAAATAAGCTCTCTCTGTAGGCGGGAATTTAAAGGAAGAGATGTGTGCCAACGTTGTGTGTATAAATGCTTTACGAATGTATATTTTGGAATCAGCAGTCTTACTGCCAGAAAGCTGAAAACCGCTCAGTGTTGACCCTGTGTCACAAAAACATTACTGACCAAGTGCCACATCCTTCCATTTCACTGAGTCAGTTAAAATTTTTCTCTCAACTGCAAACATCTGACTGTGTGTCTGGGAAGTCCCGTACCACAATATTTAAATTGCAAAGCTCTATGGAGGGCAGACTGTGGGCTAGAAACGGCTCTCTAAAACAGGCATCTCACAGTGGCTCAGTCAATGTGTTAAGTGCTGGGCACACTCATTTCTCTGGGACTTGCTAGTAATATTTTGTCGTATGTTGCTGTTGTTGTTTAGTTGCTAAGTTGGGTCCAATTCTTTTGCAACCCCATGGACTATAGCCTGCCAGTCTCCTCTATTTGTGGGATTTCCCAAGCAAGAATACTGGTGCGAGTTGTCATTTCCTTTTCTGGGGAATCTTCCTAATCCAGGGATTAAACCCGAGTCTCCTGCATTGCAGGAGATTGCTGAGCCATGGGGAACACCCCCCCCCCCACCCCCCACCCTGCCGACCCACCCAGTAATATTACAGGAAAGAAATATGAGTTGCTGGGAAAGGTGGGAAAGGAACTACTTGTTGCTTATGAGAAAGTGATTATAAAGTGTGCCATGCTGTATACATGTCATACCCATCTGAATAACTCAAAGCTTCACGTGGTTTCTTTATTAAAGCTAAGAAAAATTTAAAGGGGAAGAGAAAAGACATATACACAGATAAGGACTAACATACCACTAAGATACCACTGAGATACCTTACCTACAATCATTGTTCTAGGAGTAAGAAATAATTCACAGACATTCTCTGTTGAACTAATCATCATTCCAGTTTTCAAATTCATTTCATGCTGTACATCCTTAAAAATATTTCCATTCCCGGTATCCACAACATTTTGAAATCTTGTTTGGAAGGAATGTTCCTCTTCTACATATTTCTTTCCAACATCTGAGGAGTGACTTTCGCTCTTGTCAGCAGGCTTGATAGTGACACAGTTTCACAGGGGAGTAGGATCCTGTAAAGAATGGAGAGAAATGTCTGAACTTAATTCCTGACTACAGCACTAGACACTTCTGTGTGTGTTAAAATGCCTTCCACTGAGCTTCAGGCAAGGCTGACTGATACATTCCCAGAGTTACAACACAGGTTTTTGCTTTGTTCTGAATCCCTCTCAGAAGAAAAAACTGATTTTCTCCTGGAGGTGTGAGCCTCAACAGAACTCATAAATGTAAATTACTCATGTCAGTTCTGGATAATTCTCTTCAGCCAATCCTATTGACCTGTGAGTGTACCATGTGGCTTTTGTTCCATCCTGAATTTGAAAAATATGGGTCTTGAAAAATTGCAATATTCAGAATGCTTAGGCATGTTCAGTGGACAGAGGCAAGTGTAAATTTCATAGCTAAAATTCCATTTCCTCCTCAAGCCTTCTAGCTAAAATGGTTCTCTCTCTCTCTCTCTTTCTCTCTCTTGGCCCTGAATGGCGCTGATATTCAAACAAAATAGCTTATTATTCTGCTACTGATGTCTTATCTCTCCCGGTGGATTTTGGATTGCTAAAGGGAGGAGGCCTTGTTTTAACTTTCCTTTTATTTCCTAGTAACACATGCTTCAATAACCTTGTATTAAGCATTCATTAAATATTTACTCTATGAATAAAGAATTCTTCCTTCCTTCTCCTCCAGCAGTCCCATCAGGCTAAATTCATTCTGTCAACATTTTACAATTTTGAAAAGAAAAACCACAGAATCAGAATAGTGTCAGTGATGCTAAAACCCATGATACCAAACCTAGACTTAATAAATGACAATTGCAATTTCAAACTTCCCCAGAAATATAATCTTCATCAGCCATTCTGGAATTTCTGGTCCACCAATGGGGTAACCAGAGGCCCTCACCATTCCCACCCCTCCACCCTCCCACTCCCCATCCCCTCACCCTACCCAGGCAGAAGCAATCTATGTGCTAAAACCCCTCCCATCTCTTCCCTCCAGAAAGACATCCTGGAATGAAAATAATTATTTTCTTTTGTTAATAGCTCACTTGCCCCACTTTTTTTCATATAAAAACATTCACTTTGTAGAGCCCCTCAAAGCACCCTTCTTGTTGCTGAATAGGTTGCTGCCTAATTCATATATCATCTAATAGTCAAGTCGATCTTCAGGTTGACTCAGTCGAATTTTGTTTTTTTAATAAGTACAGCTGGTAAACTGTTTCTGTAGTTCTGGCTATTAATCTTCATGAGACTTATAGAGTAAAATCAAACATATATCATATATCCTCTGTGGGGGGGGAAAATATATATATATATATATATATATATATATATATATATATCTCCTCTGTGAAGGGCTGGTCAATTATAGCCTTAACATGAAACCCTTAATTTGCTTTCACCACTCTCATCTTTCAACCTGGCAACAACCCTCAGAGGAAGGGAGGGGAAAGAATGTATTTTCCAGCTGCAGTGTCTCTGAAAAGTAAAACAGAAAATCCAATGAAGTTACATAAATTATGATGAAAATTGGGATTAAAAGTCTGTTAAATGATACTCATCCTATGGCATTTGATTGCCATCTTAAAGTCACGCCTATTTACAAACTGAAAGGAAATCTGGCCAGAAAAGACAACTGCAGCAAGTCCTAAGCAGCCCAGACGTAGGTCGTTTGTTCTAAGTGTGCCTCATGGGCTCACAGTTTTATGTTTTCCCCCCTCCTCACCCCCTGCTCTAATTGATTCCATTGCATTCTTTACCAAAATTGGCCAGTTATTTACTATTATTCATGACTTCAAAAAACATGTTTCTAACAAATGGAGCTTGGTAACTTTTCCCTGTGAGAAAAAATTCTTTTAAGATCCAGAAAAATGTATTGTTAATGACAGAAGTTCAGGCGAAAAATAAGATGTTTTCTTAAATTTAAGGGTAAGGAATTACTGACCGTAAGTAATTAATGAGTCTAGCTCTTAACTGTAATAAACATCTCCTGCTGACCAAAGATGTCAAATATTTCTGCACAAATCACTTAAAGTTGTTTTCTTTTTAAAGGGAGACATCATGTCACTCAGCTGTTTGGTGATCTTATATTCTGGAATGATAACAGTTAAAGGTCAGTAATAAATCTTTCCTAAGACTGTGACACGGAGAAGGCAATGGCACCTCCCTCAAGCACTCTTGCCTGGAAAATCCCATGGATGGGGGAGCCTGGAAGGCTACAGTCCATGGGGTCGCAAAGAGTCAGACACCACTGAGCGACTTCATTTTCACTTTTCACTTTCATGCATTGGAGAAGGCAATGGAAACCCACTCCAGTGTTCTTGCCTGGAGAATCCCAGGGACGGGGGAGCCTGGTGGGCTGCCATCTATGGGGTCGCACAGAGTCGGACACGACTGAAGCAACTTAGAAGCAGCAAGACTGTGACAACATTTTCACTTTAAAAGTCTGGGTTTGCCTGTAAAAAACTGCCAAATCCATTAGTAAAAGGAAACGCAGTACTTCTAAGCTTTCGTTTTGTAAGATAATTTTCACATGAGTCCAACAGTTAGCTGCTTCTTTCTATCTTCTCCTCCAGGCTCTCACCTTTTGGGTGTTTCTGCTACACTGCACTGACCCCTACTTGAACTCCGTGTGCTTTCATTTTGGCCCAAGTGTGGACAGAGACTCATTTCTCTGTTTCCTCCTCAGCACGGCTAAGGCAGTTCGGAACTTTCACAAAAGCTTTCGTAAGGGCCAATTAAAACCAAAAAAGAGAAGGAAGCTAAAATACATGAAAAGACTGTGGAACATAAGTTATAGTTTTCTAGTTTTACATGTGCTGGTGTGTACCCAGGAATTACAGAACAGGTCCTATTTTACACCCTATTGAGATGTTTTCAATTCAGTTCAGTCACTCAGTCTTGTCACTCACTCTTTGTGACCCCATGGACTGCAGCACATCAGGCCTCCCTGTCCATCACCAACTTTCAGAGCTCGCTCAAACTCATGTCCATTGTATCGGTGATGCCATCCAACCATCTCATCCTCTGTTGCCCCCTTCTCCTCCTGCCTTCAATCTTTCCAGTGAGTCATTTCTTCTCATCAGGTGGCCAAAGTATTGGCGTTTCAGCTTCAACATCAGTCCTTCCATGAATATTCAGGACTGATTTCCTTTAGGATGGATTGGTTGGATCTCCTTGCAGTCCAAGGGACTCTCAAGAGTCTTCTCCAACACCACAGTTCAAAAGCATCAATTCTTTGGCAATCATCTTTCTTTATAGTCCAACTCTCACATACATACATGACTACTGGAAAAACCATAGCTTTGATTAGACAGACCTTTGTTGGCAAAGTAATGTCTCTGCTTTTCAAAATGCTGTTAGGTTGATCGTAGCTTTTCTTCCAAGGAGAAAATGTCTTTTAATTTCATGGCCGCAGTCACCATCTGCAATGATTTTGGAGGCCAAAAAAATAAAGTCAGCCACTATTTCCATTGTTTCCCCATCTATTTGCTATGAAGTTATGGGACCAGATGCCATGATCTTAGTTTTCTCAATGTTGAGTTTTAAATCAGCTTTTTCACCCTCCTCTTTCACTTTCATCAAGAGGCTCTTTAGTTCTTCTTTGCTTTCTGCCTTAAGGGTGATGTCTTTTGCATATCTGAGGTTATTAATATTTCTCTCAGCAATCTTGATTCCAGCTTGTGCTTCATCCAGCCTGGCATTTCACATGATGTACACTGCATAGAAGTTAAATAAGCAGGGTGACAATATACAGCCTTGCCATACTCCTTTCCCAATTTGGAACTAGTCTGTTGTTACACGTCCAGTTCTAACTGTGGCTTCTTGACCTGCATACAGATTTCTCAGGAGGCATGTAAGGGGGTCTGATATTCCCATCTCTTGAAGAATTTCCCACAGTTTGTTGTGATTCACACAGTCAAAGGCTTTGGCATAGTCAATAAAACAGAAATAGATATTTTTCTGGAACACTCTTGCTTTTTCCATGATCCAATGGACGTTAGTAATTTGATATAATTCCTCTGCCTTTTCTAATTCCAGCTTGAACATCTGAAAGTTCTCAGTTTCACATACTATTGAAGCCTGGCTTGGAGAATTTTGAGCATTACTTTGCTAGTGTGTGAGATGAGTGCAATTCTTTGGTATTGCCTTTCTTTGGGATTGGAATGAAAACTGACCTTTCCCAGTCCTGTGGCCACTGCTGAGTTTTCCAAATTTGCTGGCATATTGAGTGCAGCACATTCGCAGCATCATCTTTCAGGATTTGAAATAGCTCAACTGGAATTCCATCACCTCCACTTGCTTTGTTCATAGCGGTGCTTCCTAAGACCCTCTTGAGTTCGCATTCCAGGATATCTGGCTCTAGGTGAGTGATCACACCGTTTTGGTTATCTGGGTTGTGAAGATTTTTTTTGTACAGTTCTTCTGTATATTTTTGCCACTTCTTCTTAACATCTTCTGATTCTGTTAGGCCCATACCATTTCTATCCTTTATTGAACCCATCTTTACATGAAATATCCCCTTGGTATCTCTAATTTTCTTGAAGAAATCTCTAGTCTTTCCCATTCTATTGTTTTCCTCTATTTCTTTGCATCGATCACTGAGGAAAACTTTCTTATCTCTCCTTGCTATTCTTTGAAATTCTGCATTCAAATGAATATATCTTTCCTTTTCTCCTTTGCCTTTAGTGTTTCTTCTTTTCTCAGCTATTTGTGAGGCCTCCTCAGACAATCATTTTTCCCTTTTTGCATTTGAGACAGTTTTACTTAACCCTAAACGACTGACATAAATTTATAGCCTTTTTCCTGTGTTCTGGGCCTTCTCAGGTAGCTCAGTGGTAAAGGATCTGCCTGCCAATTCATGATCCACAGGAGACAAGGGTGTGATTCCTGGGTCAGAAAGGTCCCCTGGAAGAGGAAATAGCAACTGACTCCAGTATTCTTGCCTAGGAAATTTCACAGAACAGAGGAGTCTGCCTGGCTACAGTCCATGGGTTCACAAAGAAGCAGACACAACTGAGCTACCGAGCATACCACGCACGTGTGTTCTGTCTCAGCTTCCTTTGGATGAAATTACTTGAACATTGATCTCCTTCTCAATATCTCAACTACATTGTAGTCAAAGTCAAGAGAAAGGGGTTTCCCCTCTCCTCCCTACCAGCACCAACAACACTCCTTCTAAGTTCTGAGCAGCATAGGCAGCAAGATTTGTCACCAAAAAATTGTGTCTTTGTAGTAAAAATTAATTTAGGCTGCTACCAGAGATACCTGCAAAGAATATGAGCTAAGTGTGGTAGGAGAGACCAGGGTCAGCTCTGTGGCCCATTGTCTGTGCAAGACTCAGCAAGCATCTGTTTATCAAACATTTGCTTTATTATTTCCATGTGAAGCCCCAAACCACTGCCTCAAACATTCTCTTTTTTTCTTTAGCTGAAGACATATCTAAATTGAGGGCTTACACTTTGGATTGCGCATCCTCTGAATCCCCAGGATTACTGTGATGGCGGGGGTGATTTATCCTGACTACCAAAGAGAACCTGGACTTGAGACCACAGTAGACATAAGGGAGAGTGTGTCTGGAGTATGGGAGGTCACTTAGTGTCTCTTATGCCTTATGCATCAAGTCCATGAAAACCACAACACAATCCAGGTGGGACTGATGACCCAGACCCTTCAAGAATGAAGAGTCACCCTACCAGGGAAAAGTTATAAACATCTGAACTCCTTACTAAAGACACAGAATACAGAATGGGTAGTTGAGAAAGGCTGTTTTACATACCAGCAACAATCACATGTGCACATGCACGTTAAGTCCTTTTAGTCATGTGTGACTCTATGCGACCCTATGGATTGTAGCCCACCAGGTTCCTCTGTCCATGGGATTCTCCAGGCAAGAATACTGGAGTGAGTTGCCATGCCCTCCTTCAGGGGATCTTCCCCAGTGAACCATATGTTTTCATGTTATTGATTAGCATTTTTTTGCTTTAGCTTGAATAACCCCTTTCAAAGTGAAAAAATTACATTTAGTGGTCTGTATAGTCATGTATGGATGTGAGTTGGACCATAAAGAAAGCTGAGCTCCAAAGATTTGATGCTTTTGAATTATGGTGCTGGAGAAGACTCTTGAGAGTCCCTAGTACCACAAAGAGATCAAACCAGTCAGTCCTAAAGGAAATCAATCCTGAATATACATTGGAAAGACTTTTGCTGAAGCTGAAGCTCCAATACTTTGGTGACCTGATGTGAAGAGCTGACTCATTAGAAAAGACCCTGATGCTGTGAAAGGTTGATGACAGGAGGAGAAGGGGATGACAGAAAATGAGATGGCTGGATGGCATCATTGCCTCAGTGGACATGAGTTTGAGCAAGCTCCAAGAAATGGTGACAGACAGGGAAGCCTGGTGTGCTGCAGTCCATGGGGTCACAAAGAGACAGACACAACTGAGCAACTGAATGACAATAGCAACTCCTTTCAGTGTTTCTAATAAGGCAGGCCTAACCAACCCTAGTTACTCAGTCCTGTCCGACTCTTTTGCAACTCCATGGACTGTAGCCCGCCAGGATCTACTGATGTTCAATTCCTTCAGTATGTGTTGGCCTGGGGAAGTCTTTATTTTCATTTCTGGGTAACATTTTTCCCATTCTTGGCTGGCAGTTATCTCTTTCAGCACTCGGACAATACTGTTCTACTTTCTTCTCTCCTTTTAGGTTTCTACTTAAAAATCAACTTAGAACCATGTTAGTGTTCATTTATAAGTATCAAGGTTTTGTGTTTTTTTTTTTTTTCTCATACTTTCTTTAAGGCTTTTTCTTTGATTGTTGCATCTTTATTATAACATGCATTGTAGAGGACTTTTTTAGGATGAGTTTGGTCACTTAAAGTGCTTCCATGATAGCTCAGTTGGTGAAGAATCCACCTGCAATGCAGGAGACCCTGGTTCAACTCCTGGGTGGGGAAGATCTGCTGGAGAAATGATTGGCTACCCACTCCAGCATTCTTGGGTTTCCCTTGTGGCACAGCTGGTAAAGAATCCTCCTGCAATGTGGGAGACCTGAGTTCAATCTCTGGGTTGGGAAGATCCCCTAGAGAAGGGAATGGCTACCCACTCCAGTATTCTGGGCTGGAGAATTCCATGGACACTATAATCCATGGGGTCACAGAGAGTCGGACACGACTCTTTCACTTTGGTCACTTAAAAACTTCACAAGCTTAAATATTCTAATCTCACCCTTGATTTGAGAAGTTTTCAGCCATTCTCTCTTTCTTTTTCTTTGGCCATGCTGCATGGCATGTATCTTAGTTCCCTGACCACGGGAAGACCCAATCTTCCGTTTACCTTAATGCCAACACTCCCCACCACCCCCTACCCCCCATGGAAGCATGAAGTCTTAATCACTGAACCACTGGAAGTCCCTCAGCCATTATTTCTTTGAAGGAACTTTCTGCCTCATCTCCCTCTTTTCTCCTTCTGGAAGATTAATAATTGATAAATTGGTTCTGTTGATAATGTACCATAGGTCATGTTGCTTTTCTTCACTCTTTTTCATTCTTTTCTCTTTATTCTCCTCCAAATGGATAACATCAATGTATCTATTGTCTATCTCACAGATTCCTTTTTATGCTTGTTTCATTCTGCAGCTGATGCTATGTTCTTGCATTTTCATTTCATCATTGGATTTTTCAGTGCCAGAATTTCTCTTTGGTTCTTTTATATGATTTCTCTCTTTTTGTCAAACTGCTCATTTTGTTCATGTATTATTTCCCTGGTTTTGTTCAATTGTCCTCCTGAGTTTTCTTGTAGCACATTGAGTTATTTGAAACAGCTATTTGGGGGACTTCCTTTGTAGTACAATGGATAAGAATCTATCTGTCAATGCAGGGTACACAGGTTAGATCCCTGGCCCAGGAAGATTCCACATACCATGCAGCAACTTGTGAGCCACAGCTACTGAGCCCACATATCACAACTACTGAAGCCATGACCTAGAGCCTGTGATACACAACAAGAAAAGTCACCACAGCAAGAAGCCCACACACTGCAACAAAGAGTGTCATCTGCTCACTACAACTAAAGAAAGCCCACACAGCAACGAAGACCCAGCACAGCCAAACATAAATAAATAATTTTTAAAAATAGTTGACTCTGGCAATGAACCTGGAGCAGGAAATGCTTATAAAAATTAACAAACAAAATAGCTATTTTGAATTCTCCATTAGGTGAATCACAGATCTCCAGTCTTTGGATGTGAGTACTGAAGATTTTGTGACACTACGCTGGTGTCATGTTCCTTTCATTTCGTGCTCCTCAAAGTTTGTGTTGTTGTGTTTGCAGTGGCAGTACTAGTCTCCTTTGGCAGAGAGACAACTTCCTTCAGCCCTGTTAGAGACTCTGAGGCTCTCTCAGATCTTCTATGAAGACACCTACTCACATGCCTCCCTCTCGCAATAGAATTTCTAAGTTTCTTTGCCTGTCTAGATGCTACAGTGCACCAGGATGTGTGCTGACAGCCGCTCTTTCATTTCCTCTAAGATATCACTATTTCCTAATCTGTTCTCACCCTTGCCCACACATTTGAGCCAGAGTTCTGTGCATGCTCATTTGCTGTCCATCAAAGCTTGCCCTTGTGTCCAATGTCATTTGTGCCCAATGTCATTTGTGCCCACAGGGGTTGGCTACAGGAGAGGGGGTGACCACAGGATCAGGGGAAGGTGAACCGTGCAGACAGAGCACTGAAGGGGTCTGTGGGCCACTTGGGAGAACCTGCAGGTGAGGAGTTTCCGCAGCTTTTGAGTGAGTTCTCTGATGGAGTCTGCATTAGTGCAGTTAGTAGGATCAGCCTCCTTTCAGTGCTCTGTGTCCTGTCTGCTGCTTTCATAGCCTCTTCATAACTATGAGTCATATAACTCAGTACTAACTCCTCCGGATGGAGTAAGAGGCAACTGAACCTTTTGGCAGATCCCACATAGCTGAGGAAGCTGCAAGATCATTCGCAGATTCTCCTATTCCATGTGGGAGAAATCAGGGGCCTAGAAAGTTTTCTATTGGCCTTAAGCTGTTCTCCTTGTTGGAGAGGGAGATTCAGGTAAGATCAAGACATTTCTCTTACCCAGTCCATGAGTCCAAACTCACTTTTTTTTTTTTTTTCCCCCTCTAGTGCTGTGCTGGAGATCCTCCTATGGGATCTTTCATGTAAGGACTGGACTTTCACGTAAGGACTCTGCTCTGTGGGTGATTGTCTATGACGGTGGTTCCAGGGGCCCCTGGACTGTGGCTGAGAGATGCTAGAGCTGGCTCAGGGGCCACTGCAGGCACCACAGTCAGGACAGACATCTGTCTGCCTTTCACCTGATGCATATGTGGGTGAGACACCTCCTGGGTCCCTTGGCCTATGGTGTCAAGTCTCACCTCTCTCCAAGGCAGGTTTGTCTGTGGATGGATATCCAGTTTTTGTAGTTGGGTCAGGAGCAAAAACGATTAAGGTCTTGTGCCACCATGCTTTCTAGTGAGGGTTTAAAATCTATTTTGTCTAGTGTGAATAGTCCTGCTTTCTTCTGGTTGCCATTTTCATGGAATAGTATTTTTCACCCCTTCATTTTAAGCCTCTATTTTCCCCTAATGTTAGTTTCTCATAGACAGCAATACAGGTGGATCTTGGATTTTTATCCATGTATCTAGCCTATGTCAGGAGAAGGCAATGGCCTCCCACTCCAGTAGTCTTGCCTGGAAAACCCCATGGACGGAGGAGCCTGTTAGGCTGCAGTTCATGGGGTCGCAAAGAGTCGGACACGACTGAGCAACTTCACTTTCACTTTTCACTTTCATGCACTGGAGAAGGAAATGGCAACCCACTCAAGTGTTCTTACCTGGAGAATCCCAGGGACAGAGGAGCCTGGTAGGAGGCCGTCTATGGGGTTGCACAGAGTCGGACACGACTGAAGCAACTTAGCTGCAGCAACAGCAGCCTATGTCTCATTGTTAAGTTTAATATATTTATATTTAAAGTATTTTTGACAAATATTTTTTACTATTATCATGTTATTATTTATTTTCTTTGTTTTGTAGTGCTTTTATCCCCTTTTCTTTCTTGCTATCTTCCCTTGTCTTTCATTTGTTTGTTTGATTATTCATTTGCTTGCTATTTAAAACAGGCTTTGATTCTCTTTTCCTTGATGTAAAATATATGTATACTCTTGTTAGGGCTTTCATAAACGATCCAACTTTTATAGCACTAAGATTTTATCTCTCTCCCCTTCCAAGTTAAGTTGTTGACTTAATACAATGTACATCCAGTTACATTCATAACCATTTAAATAACGTGTTATATTTATTTACAATACTTTGGTCTTTTCACTTTTACACTAGAGTTACAAGTGACTTACCCATCACTGTATTCTACATTTGTCTCTATATTAACTACTGCCAATGAATGCCATGCTTTCTATGCTATCATCTTGGTGTTTAGCACCTTTCTATCTCAACTTGAAGAACCCTTCTTTAACATTTCTTGAAATGCACCTCTAGTGGCAATAAACTCCCTAGGCACTTGCGTTTCTGGTAATATTCTTACCTGCCTTTGGTGAAGGTCAAAGTCATGGTACAGTATTCTTAGTAGTTTTTCTCTCCCTTCAGGCCTTCAAGGTTCTGCTATAAAACCTGGTAACTTTATGGTTCCCTTCCATGTGATGTTTCCTATCTTCTATGTTTCCTATCTTCCTATGTGATGTTTCCTATGTGATGTTTCAAGATCTTCTTTGACTGTAGACAATGTGACTATGTGTATCAGTTGGAGGAGGGATTTTTTGCAATCCATTTTACTTCATTTGGGATTACTGGATCAGGATGTCTATTTCCTTCCCCAGATTTAAGAAGTTTTCAGTGTTATTTCTTTGATTCAGTTTTCTGTTTCTTTCCATCTCTCTTCTTCTCAGGCTTCCATAGCATATATATTGATCATTTTGGTGGTGTCCCATAAGTGCCTTAACCAACGATCACTTTTTTTTTTTTCATTCTTTTTTTGCTTCTCTGACTCAGTGACTTTTTAATGAACTTTGTGTTCACTGATCCTTGTTTCTGCTTGATCTAGTCTGTTGTTGAACTCCTCTTGAAAATTTCAATTTACCTATTGCATTTTCCAGTTCTGCAGTTTTTCTTTGGTAGTTTTTTATTGTTTACCTCTTTGTTATACATGATTTGAGGAATCATCATTTTGACCATAGATGATGAGTGAATGTGTTGATTTTTGTCATCTTGTTTGAACTGCATGTACTGATGTGGTTTTAAGCAACCAACTTTGATGACAAACATTTCAAATTCTCAGAGACAAAGGCTGTGGTAACTATAGTGGAAGATTCTATCACCATCACCTGATCTGAGATGTTCCAATTTATGAAGTGTATTCTGCATTGCTTAAGACATCCAGACTAGGCAATACTTCCAACAAGTCCCAGGAAAGGTAACCCATTGCTAATAGAGCATTGACATGCTGTGGGATTCCAGATCCTTTAGACAAATAGATTTCTAATAATTTCCTAGAAGGGATTCTGAGTACTTTAAATCTTTCTCCTGAAAAAAAAAATAAGGTGTCTTGATTTAATATCTTTGGAGACTCATAAGTTATTTTCTCTCACACAAGAATTTAAATGATTAGAGTTTTTCTTGGCTTACATTTATGAATGACCCCTTTTTGGATAGCTATGTTATTTGAGTCCTTATGAAATGTGTGTCAAATATATGCTTATCTTTTCTTCATGTTTTCTCTCTTTTAGAAACATTTTCAAAACACAATGTATGAATTGAGAATAGATTTTTTTCCAAGTCTGTCTTTACATATCTCTTAAATAAACAGAATATAAGTGCAAACCAGGATATGTAACAGCAGATGGTAAAATATCAGGATTAATTACATGTCTGCAAAGTGATTGGTCAACTCAAACTGTATGCATTAGTAAGCAATTCATTATTTTAATATTCTGTATCCTAATGATAACTATATATAAGTATTCTTTAACTTTGTTCTTTTTATCTTTTTGTGTGTGTGTATGTGGTGGAGGGGCATGAGATGTTGATGTGGTTCCATAGCTGGATTTGAAAAGATAAATTGCAAAACTTTGAGAAAATGTATGTCAATTCTTGCCTGTTATGATTAATTACTAGTAGGGTAGATTATCATCGCAACCTTCAGTTCAAGGTTTTTTCACATTAAAGCATCCTGTAATTAAAAACTCATTTAGCTAAGAGCCTTACCTGTATTCTGGTATAAACCCATTTATTTTTAGCCAATTTTATCTGCTTTTATTTTAGGAGACGTTTATATCAAACTCTTTCTTCCTAAGCCTAAAAGTTATGTTTTTAAGCAAAGACATGAGTCTATAGTGCATAATCTTCAAATAATATGACATGTATGATATATATGTTTGAAACTCTAGGGTAGATATACTTGTGGAAAATTCTCTCTTAGGAAATCTTCATAAACATCTAGTTGCTGGAGACAGAGAAACTCTTCTAGGCTGGACCAAATTCTGCTGTGTTGAAAGGTTTTCTTATACTGCCACACAGATGTTTATGAAGATTTTCTAAGAACAGGTTTCTGAGTTTTATCTTATTCATCCCAAAGCCACACAGTAACATTTTTGAAGTTTTCCCCCATGTCAAACTCATTTTGTACTAATATGTGACCAATTTTTCACTTTAACCCTCTTTTATAGAAGAGAAGAGATGTCTTTTATTATTTTTATACTAGTTTTGCTTTAATATCTTAAAGTGTTAAGCCAGCTGGTTATGTGACACATTGTGAAATTTGAAATAAAGTATTTAAATCTTTATTAATGTCACTCTATTATAGCACTAGTGAAAATTAAGACTGTTCTTCAACATTTTACTTTCATGTACCTAGTTATAAAAACTAGAACTACCTCTGCATTTGACCTTGATAGGTATGAAAGAATACACAACCATTAGAAATATATTTGGCAAAGGAAACTCAGCATGTGAACTTCCTCTGGTGGATACATATTGATGTATGGCAAAACCAGTACAATATTGTAAAGTAATTAACCTCCAATTAAAATAAATATAACAAATATATATTTATTGAGTACCACTCTGTACTAGGCAACTAGGTACTGGAGATTCAAAGATGAATGAGACTTCGTATTTGGCCTTAAGGAGCACACAGTTGAATGGGATAAGCAATGACCTAGACAGATAATTGCGGTATCATTTTGTTAGTTCAGTAATAGAGGATTGCATAAGGTGATCTGAAAACAAACCTGACCAAGTTGAGGAAGCTGGGGGACATAAAGAGGAAGTGATGCATGAGCAGATTAGCCAGAATTGGCCACTGAGAATGGGCTGGGCTAGGAATCCCAAGCTGAAGGCACAGCAAGAGCAGGAGGCAAGGAGGTGAGAATGGAGGTCTGTGTGTATGTTGATGGTGCTGAAACACAGATGGAGACTGTCTAGAGAGGCTGTCTTCTTAGCAGTGTGGACTTTTATCCTGAAGGCATTAAGGAATCTTTGAGGGGCTTTAACCAGTTTAGTAAATGGTCTGTTTAGTGTGTGGAGAAGGATGGTCCAGAGAAAATGAAGACTGGAGAGGGAAGAGCAGGTAGAAGACTGTTGCAGTAGTCTGGTTAGAAGATGAAGGTTCCCTGAATTAGGGTGATGGTAGTAAGGATAGAAAGGTGATAAATTCAGTAATGTTTCGTAGGTATGTCTGGTGAGATCTAGTGACTGGGATGAGGGAAAGAGGTAAGGATGCTCGGAAGTTTGAGTCTTGGGATAAATGGGTTCAGTTATCACTGGGTGAGAGTCAGTTTAAGAAGATGAGCAGGATTAGAGGAATTAGGATAAGCTGAATGTGTTGATGAGAGGTGTATCAGAGACATTCAAGTGGAGGTTGTAATAGGAGTATGTAACTTAACAGATCTGGCCATCTCAAAAGACAGATTTTAAAGGGTTAGCATATTAAACCTATGAGGATAAATGAATGTGTCTTGAGATAGTGTCTCAATTAGGATACAATGTGAATTTTCAGTAAAGCCTCAAGAAACTAAACATTTAAGAGACACATAGAAAAAATGTGAAAAGAATGGGTCACAGATGAATGAGGTGAATCAAGATAGTTTGAATGTCATGGAAGCCAAGGACATAGAGAGCTTCCCAAATTGATGAGGAGCATGTGATCAAAGCGCTGAACACAGAAGAGAGGTAAGGAAGGCAATGGACTGAAACTCTGTAAACTGATGTTTCACAGGAAACTGCTTTGAATCCTTGCATAGCCCCTTCTGAGTTAATAGTCATTACTGTTGTTAGTATTACTTACTCTTCAAGATATAACTTCAATTTTTCTTCCTTGAAGCTTTTCCTATCAGCCTCGATACCTCTGTCATATTTATTTACATTTTTTTTTATTTTACAAGTTTTTCCTCTCCTCTGATAAGTATAATCTGTGCTTATCATTGAAACACAAAAATATATATTATCCCCAAAACTTAAGTTTAGTCCTAGTGCTGTTGATATTTAGGGCTGAGAAGTTTTCCAGATAGGTTGTACAACTTAATGTTCATTCTGATAGTGTTTAAGAAATATCTGTTTTTCCTCATCAAAATTAATATAGAAGATAATCTTTTTCAATTTAGGCAAAAGAAAATTGAAAAATTAATCTTATTATGTCTACGGTTAGTAGTTAGGTTGAACTTTATTTTCTCTGGCCAATCTCTAAGATTTGGTCAGTGAAATCCAAGAGTTTAAATTTTATATGATGAACTAATAGAGATTTTGTAATAAAGAAATTCCATTTTATGTGCATATTGAATAGTTTTGTCTGGAGCCCTAAGAACTCTAAGCTCTTAACCTTTATGTAGTAATAACCTAAAGAAAGTGCTAATAGCTAAATATAAATCTAAAAAGTGAGTTTCTCAGGTATTCTTTTTCATGTTAGAGTCAGTGGGGGTCACTGTGTTTTAGTTAAGAATATAAGTGCTTACTTAAAATACCAATATTTAGTATTTATGATTGTAATGTCAAGAGTTATTTGCTTAATGTTCTTCACTGTGTGCCATCACTTACCTTAGCTATGCCATGTACAAATATGTGTGGGAATGTATGTGTGCGTCTGTGTGTATTAATGTTTATTCATATTCTTATGAGAATATTAGGTCAGGTGTTATATCAATACAAAATTGGAAGTGTAAAACTGAATAGGTTTATGCCTATTGTAATTTATTTCCACTGTCACTCTCAAATAATGTTTCTTTTTACCTAGATAAGTTATAGGTGATATGGTTATGATGCACTCAGGTAAAAGTTAAGGAACTTCCCTTGCAGTCCAGTGGTTAAGACTCTGCGCTTCCTCTGTGGGGAATTCAGGTTCCATCCTTGGTTGGCAAAGTTCCACATGCCTGTGAGGTGGGGTCAAAGAAAAAAATTAAGGAAAAAAAAATTTTTTAAGTTAAAATTCCTTAATACGTGTAACTAATAAGTATTAGCTTGAGCCATGGTTTGTGGAACTTGTTAGCTGTAATAGGAAGCAGTAGAATAAGAATACCGTATAAAATGATTGCTTTTGTAGTCATTTATACACACTATGGTAGTCCCCAAATTTACAGATTTAATTATTAAAGAACTTTTTTTTAATTGAGATACTCAGCACATACAAAGCCAACAATTATAGCTTATTATTTTACATTTCAGACCTAAAGTGATCATTACAATGAAATGTGTATATTGATTTATTTTATTTAGAATTGTTCTACTGAAAACATTGTCCTCCACAAACATTTGTGGTTATGTTTTATTTTAAGTTTGCCCCTAACTTTGAGGTAATTTAATCCCTTTTCTTTTCGGTTTCTTTTTCTGTAGATGGTAACAGGTTGCTCTAAAGCTATGCCGTATAAAATTTCGTAATTCTATAAATATGGTTTCCTATATAATTTTCATGGAGAAGGCAATGGCAACCCACTCCAGTGTTCTTGCCTGGAGAATCCCAGAGACGGGGAAGCCTGGTGGGCTGCTGTCTCTGGGGTGGCAAAGAGTCGGACACGACTGAAGTGACTTAGCTTAGCTTAGCTTAAAATAAATAAATTTATATTTAAAAAAATAAAAATTAGTGTAAAGTAGAATTTTATAGAATATTTAAAAATTTACTTGCCTTGATAAAAATTACTTTTTTTCCAATTAAGTTTTATCTGGCATGTACATCACAACTGCTAAGTTTTGCATATGAATTCAGAAAATATGGTCATTAAAAATAGTACAATGCATCTATAATGGCTTATTTTATTACTAGCATGGGAAAATGCATAAGTATAATTAAATTGAGAAAAATATTCATAAAATAAATGTTTTGGAGACATTAGGTGTTGAGAAAAATGTGTGGAAATATGTTTTTTCATTTTGCATAACTATTTCAGGACAGCGATCCATCACTGGTATTCTTGTATTTTTTTCATCGTTAGCACATATTAATTAAAAGCTCCTTTCCCTTGAGATGAGACTCAATCAGATTGCCCACTAATTAATATTAGAAATGAAATTTTGATTCCATTATCCCTTAGTATCCTTTAACAGGCAGTATTTGAGAATGCCAGAGCCAAGAGTGACGGCATGTGGTTCAGACTGAACAACAGGCTGGACGACTAATGCCTGGATGGTATGAGAACTGAGATGGAGGCACCGCAGGCTCCATAGTGTGTGATGAGGACAGATGGCCCAATAAACCTGCATGTTACACTAAGTGCACTTTTTCAGATGTTCTTTTCTTCAAGATGCTCAGAATTAACAATAATTGTTAGAAATGTTTTACCAAATCTGACTGATCTAAACTCATTTTTAGGGAACAGCAATTAAAATCAAGGTGTTTCTGTCTACTTTGATGACTGGAAGGAAGGGATGTTCTGAAGTCCAAAACTCACTCGTTACCAGAATGACAGTGTCTTACAACCTCTTCAACTATTTCGCTCCTGAGTTTCTGTTTATACCTCCTACCTTGAGTGTTAATTTCTGTAAGTCCTGAGAGTAATCCTTATTTTCCAGCTTGGACAAGTACTGAGGACAATGACATGGATCTCTTTTATGTTTTCAATCAGCTGTGTTTTTTCCAGGGTTAGAAATAGAGCTTTAGTCTCTAGTAAGCTGAGTGGATGTTAAGTGTCCCAAGTCAAGGGAGGATTATGTGCAAAGCTTTGGCAACAAACCAATATTTGGAAAATATCAGCTGAATGGATTCTACTAAAGATGCAGGAGATTTTATGAGCTGAGGTTGGTACAATGCAAAGGAAATGTTACATGGTTTATTTCAAGGCATATTAACATTTGGATTAATTTTATGATTGATGAAAAGCCATAAGGAATTTTAAGGAAAGGAGTGATATAATTTTATTTGGATTTTTGAAAGTTTTTTCAGTTTGCTATGCTTATGATAGACAAGAGAAAACTCAGGAAGCCTTGCAGGGTGAGAAAGAGTGGGGATTAGATAGGGTCGTGACTGAAGAAATGCAGACAGGGGATAGATTTGGGATGTATTCTGCTGGTAGAAAGCATCGATAATGTTACTAAACAGTGGGTGTCAGAGAGACTAAAAGGTGAAGGGACTTACATGTTTGTTTGCCATTTTTTAATAAGCAAGAAGGTAAATGTAAATGCCTTTGTAGGTGGTGCTGGCAAGAAAGAGAACACTTTGGGAAAAGCATCACAACTTTGACTTGAACACATTGTGGTTGGGCCAGCCGTGGACCTTAAACACTGGATATGCCAACTACAGTGTTAATACAGGGGTCTACTCCGGAGATAAACAGGAGAGATTATCACTTTGTAAGTGATGACATCAAATTGGAAAAGACTGTGGAATGAAAATAGCACAGAGTTCAAGAGTGAGCCCTGAAGCATTCCAACAATGAGGTGTCCGACAGAGGAGGAATAGGTGCCAGCGTAGACAGAAAAGTGGAGGACCCAGAAAATTTAGGGGAAAAAAAATCACAGAGTTAATGTTTCGTACATGTGGAGAGAAGAAATGATTTAAAATAAAGGAAGTATAGTAGATTGATTAATAGTGGTTCTTGAGGAGTCATCTGGAAATGACTCTTGCTAAGTATGAATCGTAGGGTAACAACCAAGCCTGTTTTAAGTTTGTTCAGTCTTCCTAAGCTGTAAAATGATTTAATATTTGCAAATGTTCTAATATTTCAAAGAACTTTTTAGTTATTAAATTGTTCACGTAAAGTTCTTTAGGCAGTGTCGGTGATACAACTAGCGCCTCCCAGGTGGCGCTATTGGCAAAGGACCCGCCTGCCAAGGCAGAAGACGATATAAAAGAGAGAAGCATTCCAACCCTGGGTCTGGAAAATCCCCTGCATGAGGTCATGGCAACCCACTCCAGAATTCTTGCCTGGAGAATCCCACGGACAGAGAAGCCTGGTGGGCTACAGTTTGTGGAGTCGCAAAGAGTCATACACGACTGAAGCGACTCAGCACACACGCTCACGTCATACAATTAATTGGAGGAAATTGTAGCATAATTACATCATTAGAATAGTGAACAGTGGTGAATATTTCTAATTCAGTTATATGTCCGGTGCTGCTTCTGCTGCTAAGTCGAGTCAGTCGTGTTTGACTCTGTGTGACCCCATAGACGGAGGCCTACCAGGCTCCCCCATCCCTTGGATTCTCTATAGCAGTTGTCACCAAGCCCAGAACTCTCTCAGCCCCACCGGTTCCTCTCCCACCTCCTTCTCAGGGAGCCAGTGTTCTGTCTTTGCTCGCTTCCCTCTCTGGCTCATCCTCTTCAATGTTCAATACACTCTCATCTTCCCCGTTAAAGCAATACTTTATTCAGTGGGTAATTTTCCGAGCAATATCTCCTGAACCTCCTGTTCTCTGCCACAACCAAACCTTTGAAATAGCTATGTCTGCATGCTCTATTAAGTTTCTAAATCATCTTCTCAGCAGGTTTTATGTAGGTTTTGCTGTATTTACTCCATCCAAAACTGTTACATTTATTGTTGCCCTCTATATAGCGAAGATCCAGGGGATCTTCCCAACCTAGTGATCAAACCCACATCTGTTATGCCTCCTGCACTGGCAGGTGAGTTCTTTACCACTAGTGCCACCTGGGAAGCCCTCCTATGATCACATGACCAGTTGCAAAAATAAAGACTATAATTGTAATGAAAAAAAAAGTAAATTGAGAGCTTTGGCCATTTTGATGATGAGTTACTCAGTTTTCCTGGGTCTCTTCCATGTATATATGTTATTAAGCTTTTGTTTGATTTTCTCTTATTAATCTGTCTCATGCCAAGTTAAATTTCAGACCAGCCAGTAAAACCTACAGAGTAGAAGAAAATCTTTCCACTGCTATCCCAGAGAAACACATATTTTAGTCAACTGACTGATGCCATGAATGGCTGTTTTCCTTAGGTGAGAGTTTCCTACTCCCACACCAGAAGATGCATTCATCCTATAGAGGTCTAATAATATAAGATACATAAATGATTAATTAACATAGCATTCCCCTATCCATACAGTGAGAGTGGGGCAGGAGGTGGGGCAGTTCAAGAGCTGTACTGTTGTTCAGTCACTAAGTTGTGGTCAACTCTTTGCGACCCCTGTGGACTGTAGCATGCCAGGCTCCTCTGTCCTCCACTATCGGCTGGAGTTTGCTCAGATTAACGTCCATTTAGTCGGTGATGCTATCTAGCTGTACTTTCCCCATAAAATTCAGATAACCTATTCCCCACCCCTGAATCAACATAGAAAACTAGCAAGTGCTTTCTTTCCCAGGGGCTTTTCATTGGTTTCATATTATTAAAGGGTTTATTGAAGACTTGATGACTTTTCCAGCATGGTACTATTTACATAAAATGATGACTACTGATTTATTTGTACAAAATTCCCATCAATAAAATTTTCCCTTTACTCTGGTCTCATGAGATCAGCTTTCCCAAACTTACACAGGACCCTGAATATATTTGATAAGGTTGCCTGAGTGTTTGCAAGGACAAGATGTGTGGTGCCAGTTGGGAGAAATTGGACTTGCAATAGACAAACTCAAGTTCCCAAAATAGAGAATTAGATATTTGGTCTTTAATGTTTGTCATTGTGAATTCAGGCATTCTAACTGCATGATGAATGTCAGGAAGCTAATGAGTAGGAAAAGGAACCTGCTAAATTATAGCTAGACTCCCCTCTTTAAAAAAAAAAATTATTAATGAGCTGAAATAAAAGTCTCCACTTCTCATGGCTGGCCTCTGAAGCCTGAGAAAAGCAGGATGTGGACTTCTGACCTATTGATTCCGCTAAGCTCATAAACAGGAATTCAGACCAAAAAAAAAAAAAAAATCTTTTCTGTTTATTGGAAGTAGGTCTGGAAAATATTCATTGTCCAGCTTTCAACTGTGAAATTAAATTCAGGGTGTTTATTTAGAATAATCTATGCCTACAGGAATGAATCTGCCCACCTGGAACCTTCCTGCCATCTACCTCAACACTCTTAACCAGTAGAATGTGCTTTAGCTTATTCCTCCCTGCCTTTGTGCCAAATTTTGTTCCCAGCCTGTTACATAAACCTTCAGTTTCCTTCATCCTTGCTATTTATTTCCACTGCTTGACCTAAAAACACCAAAACCAAACAAACCAAAATTATCACTCCTGCTTCCCCATGAAAATAATCCAGTCCTGCCCTCCATCGTTAGACTGTCCCATTGGCCCACAACCACAGTTGGCCTTGTCAGACAGGCTCACCTTTGCTGACTCTTATCTTAACAGAAACCTAGCTATCTTGATGTTACTTCATGCCCAGCTTGCCTTTCCTTATGAAATCTCCACCTTCCACTCCCACTGGTGTTTATTTATTTATTTATTTTTTATTGAAGGATAATTGCTTTACAGAATTGTGCTGTTTTCTGTCAAACCTCACTATGAATCAGCCATAGGTATACATATATCCCCTCCCTTTTGAAACTGCCTCCCATCTCCTTCCCCATCCCACTCCTGTAGATTGATACAGAGCCCCTGTTTGAGTTTCCTGAGTCATACAGCAAATTCCCGCTGGCTATCTATTTTTTACATATGGTAATGTAAGTTTCCACATTACTCTTTCCATACATCTCACCCTCACCGCCCCTGTCCCTGTGTTTCCCACTTGTTTTTTGATATGATAGAAGAAAAATTTCTATCCTGTTGTGCCTTTCAACCCATTAACCTATTTTCTTTTTTTTTTTTAATTTTACTTTGTTTTACTTTACACTACTGTATTGGTTTTGCGATACATTAGAACTCTTTCCAGCCCTTGCTCTTTACATTTACTTACTTCTAGAATGTTAACCCACTATCCACATGGCTTTTTTGTTTGTTTTTTTGCTTTGTTTTGTTTTTTGGGGCCGTGTCCCTGCAGAGCATATGGGATGCATTATCTTAGTTCCTTGAATAGGGATTGAATCCATAACCCCTCCAATGGAAGCATGGAGTCCTAACCACTGGACCACCAGGATACCCCCTCACATGATTTTTATTGATGGCATTTGTTCTCACACTTTTATTCTCTCCCCAGATTCCTGCTACTATCACTGACTTTTTGAACTAGCCCTTTGAAAACATCTACATGTCAAGTCTATTTATGTCTACTGTTTTGACCTCTTTGACATCTTTACACCTAAATTCCTGCTTCTCCAGCTCTGCTGATCATCAGTTCTGCACTTCCCATGTCTTCATGCTCACCCTAATCATTCCAAAAGCCCTAAACTAACTGGAAAATTCTGAAAGAGATGGGACTACCAGACCATGACTGGCTTTTTGAGAAATCTGTATGCAGGTCAAGAAGCAACAATTAGAATTGGACATGGAACAACAGACTGGTTCCAAATAGGAAAAAGAGTATGTTAAGGCTGTATATTGTCACCCTGCTTATTTAACTTATATGCAGAGCACATCATGAGAAATGCTGGGCTGGAAGAAGCACAAGCTCGAATCAAGATTGCTGGGAGAAATACCAATAACCTCAGATATGCAGAGGACAACACTCTTATGGCAGAAAGTGAAGAGGAACTAAAAGCCTCTTGATAAAAGTGAAAGAGAAGAGTGAAAAATGTTGGCTTAAAGCTCAAAATTCAGAAAACTAAGATCATGGCATCTGGTCCCATCACTTCATGGCAAATAGATGGGGCAACAGTGGAAATAGTGACAGACTTTATTTTGGGGGCTCCAAAATCACTGCAGATGGTGACTGCAGCCATGAAATTAAAAGACGCTTGCTCCTTGGAAGGAAAGTTATGACCAACCTAGATAGCATATTGAAAAACAGAGACATTACTTTGCCAACAAAGGTCCGTCTAGTCAAGGCTATGGTTTTTCCAGTAGTCATATATGGATGTGAGAGTTGGACTATAAAGATAGCGGAGTGCCGCAGAATTGATGCTTTTGAACTGTGGTGTTGAAGAAGACTCTGAAGAGTCTCTTGGATTGCAAGGAGATCCAACCAGTCCATCCTAAAGGAAATCAGTCCTAAATATTACTTGGAAGGACTGATGCTGAAGCTGAAACTCCAATACTTTTGGCCACCAGATGCAAAGAGCTGACTCATTGGAAAAGACCCTGATGCTGGGAAAGATTGTGGGCAGGAGGAGAAAGAGACAACAGAGGATGAGATGGTTGGATGGCATCACCGACTTGGGTGAGCTTCAGGAGTTGGTGATGGACAGGGAGGCCTGGTGTGCTGCAGTTCATGGGGTTGCAAAGAGTTGGACATGACTGAGTGACTGAACTGAACTGGACTAAACTAACTCCATCTCCATACTCTCCTATCGAACCATTCTCTTGCTTTCTTCTATCTCTACCCACACCGTGTTCCATTTTTCTATAACCACTGAATCAACTTTTGACTCTCACCAGAATCTTTCAATCAAATTTTTTTTGTTCAATCTGTTATAATTATACAATTCCCAATGTAACACTGAATCCAGGTTTCCCATCATCCACCTATCCATTCATTCTTGCAACAAATACATTTTAAATATTCTTTATGCACTAAGTGCTGAGATATGTTTGAGGAAGGAAACAGACATGACCTTGGCCTTCATGGAAATTGCAGTCTAACAGGAAAGACATATCAAATAAGTAAATGAGCAAATATGTGATTACAAGATAACAAGTTAAGATTTATGAAAAGTATTAAGGAAAAAATGATGGGCCCACTTTAGATTGGGAGGCTCATGAAAGTGCTCTCTGAGGAAGTGGCATTAAAGCTAAGGTATGATGAATGAGGAGAAGTAACATGAATCTGGGAGCTGAGATAAGAAAGTGTCGGGTGTACTTGGGAAAAGGTCAGCATGGCAGGAACAAGCAAGAAAGTGGCTCAAAATGAGGTTGGAGGGTTAGGTAAGATTTTAGTCATTCAAGATCTTGTAGACCATGTTATAATGTTTGAAATATGTCCTAGGTGCAATGGAACGTCAGTAGGAGTTTAAAGCAGATTAATATAAAAAATTTGCATTTTAAAAAGGTCCCTGGTAATATACATGTTTCAATGCTATAATCTCAAATCATCCCACCCTCATCTTCTCCCACAGAGTCTAAAAGTTTGTTATTTACATCTGTGTCTCTTTTGCTGTCTTGCATATAGGGCCATCATTACCATCTTTATAAATTCCATATAAATTTTAAAAAAAGAAACCAGAAAAAATTCTCTGGGTTTGTTGCTGGAAAATGAATTAAATAGAGCAAGAGTAGAAGTAATAAGAAGAGCTAGGCTACTGTCAGGCCAGTTTATTAACTTTGTAGTGTCCAACTCCTTGTGACCCCAAGGATTGCAGCACACCAGGCTCCCCTGACCATCACCATCTCCTGGAGCTTGCTCAAACTCATGTCCGTCGAGTTGGTGATACCATCCAACCACCTCATCCTCTGTCATCCACTTCTCCTCCCGCCTTTAATCTTTCTCAGCATCCAGGTCTTTTTCAAGGAATCAGCTCTTCGTATCAGGTGGCCAACTTATTGGAGCTTCAGCTTCAGCATCAGTCCTTCCAATTAATATTCAGGACTGATTTCCTTTAGGATGGACTGGTTGGATCTCCTTGCAGTCCAAGGGACTCTCCAACACCGCAATTCAAAAGCATCAATTCTTTGGTGCTCAGCTTTCTAAATAGTCCAACTCTCACATCCATATATGAATACTGGAAAAAAACATAGCTTTAACTAGATGGGCCTTTGTTGGCGAAATACTGTCTCTACTTTTTAATATGCTGTCTAGGTTGGTCATAGCTATTCTTCCAAGGAGCAAGCATCTTTTAATTTCATGGCTGCAGTCACCATCTGAAGTGATTTTGGAGCCCCTAAAAATAAAAGTCTCTAACTGTTAACCGTTGTTTCTCCATCTATTTGCCATGAAGTGATGGGACTCGATGCGATGATCTTAGTTTTCTGAATGTTGAGTTTTAAGCCAGCTTTTTCACTCTCCTCTTTCACTTTCATCAAGAGGCTCTTTAGTTCTTTGCTTTCTGCCATAAGAATGATGTCATCTGCATATCCGAGGTTGTTGATATTTCTCCTGGCAATCTTGATTCCAACTTTTGCTTCATCCCACCCAGCATTTCAAGTGATGTATTCTGCATGGAAGTTAAATAAGCAGGGTGACAATATACAGGCTTGACATACTCCTTTCCCACATTGGAACCAGTCTGTTGTTCCATCTCTGGTTCTAACTGCCATTTCTTGACCTGCATACAGATTTCTCAGGAGGCAGGTCAAGTGGTCTGTTATTCTCATCTCTTGAAGAATTTTCCAGTTTCTTGTGATCTACACAGTTAAAGGCTTTGGTATAGTCAATAAAGAAGGAATAGATGTTTTTTCAGGAAATCTCTTGCTTTTTTGATGATCCAGTAGATGTTGACAATTTGATTTCTGGTTCCTCTGCCTTTTCTAAATCCACCTTGAACATCTGGAATTTCATGGTTCATGTACTGCTGAAGCCTGGCTTTGAGAATTTTGAATATTACTTTGCTAGTGTCTGAGATAAGTGCAATTGTGTGATAGTTTGAACATTCTTTGGCATTGCCCTTCTTTGGGATAGGAGTGAAAATTGACCATTTCCAGTCCTGTGGCCACTGCTCAGTTTTCCAAATTTGCTGGCATATTGAGTGCAGCACTTTCACAGCTTCATCTTTCAGGATTTGAAATAGCTCAAACTGGAATTCCATCACCTCCACTAGCTTTGTTTGTAGTGATGCTTCCTAAGGCCCTCTTGACTTCACATTCCAGGATGTCTGTCCCTAGGTGAGTGATCACATGATTGTGATTATCTGGGTCATGAAGATCTTTTTTGTACAGTTCTTCTGTGCACTCCTTCCACCTCTTCTTAATATCTTCTGCTTCTGTTAGGTCCATACCATTCTGTCCTTTATTGTGTCCATCTTTGGGTTAAATGTTCCCTTGGTATCTCTAATTTTCTTGAAGATATCTCTAGCCTTTTCCATTCGATTGTTTTCCTTATTTCTTTGCATTGATCACCAAGGAAGTGTTCCTTACCTCTCCCTGCTATTCTTTGGAACTCTGCATTCAGATGGGTAGATCTTTCCTTTTCTCCTTTGCCTTTCACTTCTCTTCTTTTCTCAGCTATCTGTGAGTCCTCCTCAGACAACCATTTCGTCTTTTTGCATTTCTTCTTCTTGAGGATGATCTTGATCACTTCCTCCTGTACAATGTCACAAACCTTGATCCATAGTTCTTCAGGCACTCTGTTTATCAGAACTTATACCTTGAATCTATTTGTCACTTCCACTGTATAATCATAAGGTATTTGATTTAGGTCATACCTGAATGGCCTAGTGGTTTTCTCCACTTTCTTCAATTTCAGTCTGAATTTGGCAATAAGGAGTTCATGATCTGAGCCACACTTCCTGGTCTTGTTTTTGCTGACTGTATAGAGCTTCTCCATCTTTGACTGCAAAGAATATAATCAATCTGATTTTAGTATTGACCATCTGGTGACGTCCATGTGTAGAGTCTTCTCTTGTGTGGTTAGAAAAGGGTGTTTGCTATGACCAGTGTGTTCTCTTGGCAAAACTCTGTTAACCTTTGCCCTTTTTCATTTTGTAGTCCAAGGCCAAATTTTCCTGTTACTCCAGGTATCTCTTGACTTCCTACTTTTGCATTCCAGTCCCATGTGATGAAAAGGACATCTTTTTGGAGTGTTAGTTCTAAAAGGTCTTGTAAGTCTTCATAGAACCATTCAACTTCAGCTTCTTCAGCATTACTGGTTGGGGCACAGACTTGGATTACTGTGATATTGAATGGTTTGCCTTGGAAATGAACAGAGATCATTCTGTCATTTTTGAGGCTGCACCCAAGTACGGCATTTTGGATTCTTTTGTTGACTATGAAGGCTACTCCATTTCTCCTAAGGGATTCTTGCCCACAGTAGTAGATATAATGGTCATCTGAATTAAATTCACCCATTCCAGTCCATTTTAGTTAAATAGAGATAATGTTGGTATGGACTAGACAAACAGCAGAAGAGATAGAAATGTACTTGGAAGCAGATTCAGCAGAATGTGATTAAATTGAGATTAAACTGAGAATCTGAAATCAAGGTAAATTTCTTAAGATTCTTACTTGGGCCTTGAGTGTGTGATGATACTACATGCTAACACAGTCATGATAGGGAAACAAGAGATTCATTAGTGTTAACAAAATTCAACTGAGTAAATTTGTAGATCTAATTGGCTTTATTCAACAATTCTTAAATCAAGCAGCATTCCATTTAGTAAATAGAAAGAAGCTCTGAGGAGCTTTACAAAATGGAAGGCTTTTGTAGTCAGAAAAGGCATAAGATAAGGAAATCACAAAGAAAAGGAAGGACTATTTCAGGCAAGGTCATCTTTTATTGGAGGAAGACAGATTACCTTACTAGTACCGACCAGGAAATTTAAGACTAACGGGAGGGGCTGAAAGCTCAGTTAGTCCAGTTCAGTTCAGTCGCTCAGTCGTGTCCGACTCTTTGCAACCCCATGAATCGCAGCACGCCAGGCCTCCCTGTCCATCACTATCCCCCAGAGTTCACTCAGACTCATGTCCATCGAGTCGGTGATGCCATCCAGCCATCTCATCCTCGGTCGTCCCCTTCTCCTCCTCCCCCCAATCCCTCCCAGCATCAGAGTCTTTTCCAATGACTCAACTCTTCGATGAAGTGGCCAAAGTACTGGAGTTTCAGCTTTAGCATCATTCCTTCCAAAGAAATCCCAGGGTTGATCTCCTTCAGAATGGACTGGTTGGATCTCCTTGCAGTCCAAGGGACCCTCAAGAGTCTTCTCCAACACCACAGTTCAAAAGCATCAATTCTTCAGCGCTCAGCCTTCTTCACAGTCCAACTCTCACATCCATACATGACCACAGGAAAAACCATAGCCTTGACTAGACGGACCTTAGTCGGCAAAGCAATGTCTCTGCTTTTGAATATACTATCTAGGTTGGTCATAACTTTTCTTCCAAGGAGTAAGCGTCTTTTAACTTCATGGCTGCAGTCACCATCTGCAGCGATTTTGGAGCCCCCCAAAATAAAGTCTGACACTGTTTCCACTGTTTCCCCATCTATTTCCCATGAAGTGGTGGAAACTCAGTTAGATTAAGTATTAATACTAAGACTTGGTTTGCTGACATGGAGCTTTGCTCAAGGAACCTCATTGGGGGGCTGTTGTTTCTTTTTAACAGTATCTATGGACCAGGCATGACAGAGTAGGTAAAGAACTCCTCTTGGTACACATTAAGTTTAAACTGCCTGTGAGATTTCCAAGTGGAGATGTCAAGGAGGCGGCCCTGCCCTCCCTTTGGTATACTTGCCTTGCCATTTTCCAACTCTGGAATACTTTTAGTATCATCTATGTACTTTGCAGTTGGTCCCAGGCTGCAGTACTCTTGAGGAAAGATCCAGAACTATGAAAATCTGACTCATGGCAAGTGCGGCAGAGATGGCTATGTGCCCACCGAAGATCTGTAACCCTTTCTTAGCAGCTGCTCAGACAGGTTTAAAGACAAGGCAGTATGAACATAAATGAGGTATAATTCTTCCAGGAAGAAGTGGTTAAGAGATGAGTCTACATTCTTTATATTTTCTCTTTTCCCTCCTGACAGTTTGATGCAAATAAATAGCGTGACTTTTGAAAATGATGGAGACACAACAACAGAAGCCCAAGTCCTCACATCACTGCTTGGAAGAAAGCTGACTAGGAATGACCTTTTGGGAATTTACAAAATGAAGAAAGAAAATTCAGCTTATTAAATCACTGAAATTTAAGAGCTTATTTGTCGTAGCCGTTAGCAGACCTTAACATAATTAATATCCATTTCCCACTGGACTTCAATTGTTACTTAAATATCTTTTGTATCAGGAGTTAGAGTGGGATCTGACTCATATATATTTGTAGGAACTCTTGGACACCAAGACAAACCACTTAGTCCCTTAAGGTAAATGCCATAAGGATTGGAAACTGGGAGTAGGAATCCTGGATGCCTAGGTTTAACAGCTACATTAGAGAAAAAAAAAGAAAAAAAGATTAACACTTCCTGGAATGTTGCTCACAGGTAAAAGAAAAGTTCAAGTTCTATCACAGGCAGGTGTAACACAAATATCCCTCATTCAGACTCAGTCTTTAGGAGAATTTGGTCATAGACAGAGGGCTTGATTTTTTTAAAAAGGAAAGCTACCTTTTAGGGATCAAAAGAAATATGATTGCTTAAAGGCTGGATTATCTGAGTTGGACTAAAAGATGTGACACTTCTTGTGGAAACATTCATCCACTTGGAGTGGAGAGAACTGCAGATATCAGAGGAAGGGTTGTGGATGAGAAACTGTTTGGAACAGGAGGCTCTAGCAGGGTGGAAGCTGTGCGCTGTGACCAGAGCGGTACTGTAGTAGAACTGATATATGCTGCCCACTTAGGAGGGAAATTGGGGCTAGTACTGATGGGAAGTGGTCACTGGTCGGAAAAGTAAGGCCAAGGAAAATAACAGCACAAGGAACGTCTCCCAGAGCCCCTGGGCATGTTCTTCTGTGTAAGGGATTTCTAAATGTCATCACACAGTTCCTTGTAAGAGGCGGTAGGAGACAGTGGAAGAGGGAGGGAAAGGGGTTAGGAGGAAAACCACTTTTACGGAGCAAAAACCAAAAATATGGCCATGCTTTTTCTAGGACTGTAATATAAATCTTCTGAATGTTTCTTCTTCCCACCCACAGTTTATCTATTTTTAGAGACAAAGGTTATGCATTCTCTCGAGTCATCTGCTCAGTTTCTCGGGTACTGTCCACAGCGGCCATGTCATGACTTCTTGCGGTGGAACACAGATGGCAGAGCTCCACACCTCTCACTCCGCACACGCTTAGACAACCTCCCATCCCACAGAGGTGGAATGCATTCAGTGTAACCTCCGCTGCATTTCTTCCTCAGATTATTCCTGTCTATAACCGTGCTCTCCTAGCCCCCGTGGACATACTTCTCTTATTTCCCTTCTCTGTTTCCTCCTTGGACCTTGTCCCTCCACTATAACCTGTCACTGACTGCCTGTTCTTAACTTTAACTCTCCATGAATTGGAGTCAATTTTGCCTGGCCCTGGTACCCCATCATGTATCATCCTAGTTTTCTTCCTGTTAACTTGCTTAATGTGCTTACTGTTCATTCCCTATCTTTTCTTTCCAGAATATAAATCCCACAGAATGACTGAGTGACTAACGCTTTTCCTTATTCATAAAATGAGGATTTAAAAATTATTTACCTTATAGAGTTGTGGCTTCCAGAGGGGGAAAAAAAATTTATAGACCACCTACTCTGCACTTTCATAATGAGGTAGAAAAAAAGAAGGCAAATATTTCTGTTCTGTGGAATTTATATTCTGGAAGGAAAAGACAGGGAATGAACAGTAAGCACATTAAGCCTCTGGCTATGGAACTCTCCAGGAAAGAATACTGGAGTGGGATGCCATTGTCCTTCTCCATTGTCCTGACCCAGGGATCAAACTCAGGTCACCTGCTTGCAGGCAGATTCTTTACTGTCTGAGCCACCACGGAAGCCAGTTGAGACACACAAAGGTTAGGACACACAACAGGTAACTGGAAGACCCACAATTTGAATTGACAGTGAGTTCCAGATTCTGTATTCTTAACATTACTTGAATGTAGCATAGCAATTTATTAGAAATTACAGTACCATTCATTTAAAAATTATAATGTCTTGCTTACAAAAACTGGTGGCCATATTTGTAGATTTAGTCATCAGTTATTGTTTAAAATAATTTGAGGAGACTTTTTATTTCTGGTTTTCATGTTCCAAAAGTGTTTCCTTCTTTAGTTAGCATTGTTCATGTTCTTTCTTCAGTCTTACTTATTTATTTGTATTATTGTTGTTAATTTTCAAACCAGGAAACTTCTTTGGAAGCATATTTGTGAAATGAAGTGAAGTCGCTCAGTCATGTCTGACTCTTTGCGACCCCATAGACTGTCGCCTACCAGGCTCCTCTATCCATGGAATTTTCCAGGCAAGAGTACTGGAGTGGGTTGCCATTTCCTTCTCCAGAGGATCTTCCAGACCCAGGGATTGAACCTGGATCTCCCACATTGTAGGCAGACGCTTTACCGTCGGAGCCACCAGGGAAGCCTGGAAGTATATTTAAGGTACTTAAATTTATATAATAAATTAAATTACGTGTTCTAGGCAACAATGTTACATCATCCTTTCTCTAGTTTCAAAATGCTAACTGACAAGGAATTGTCAGCCAGCTGGTTCTTTCTGATGGCTACTGTCTTCTGCTTTGAGTAGCATGTATTACATCTCATGCGAAGAGTTGGACTCATTGGAAAAGACTCTGATGCCAGGAGGGATTGGGGACAGGAGGAGAAGGGGACGACAGAGGATGAGATGGCTGGATGGCATCACTGACTCGATGGACGTGAGTCTGAGTGAACTCTGGGAGATGGTGATGGACAGGGAGGCCTGGTGTGCTGCGATTCATGGGGTCGCAAAAAGTAGAACACGACTGAGCGACTGAACTGAACTGAACATCTCACAGAAACTTCTACAGAGGCAGGACGTAACCAGCAAGTACTGGCGAGTTTATTTTTCTCTAGATGATATCAGCATATAGATGAGCAGGAATAAGACTAATCTGTATGTTTTTCTACTAAGGAAAAACAACTCCTCTATCTCCACTACTCCCAGTACTTCACTACAATGCTAATTCACTGCTGAAGCTTCTACACATCATGCAGTTCTCAGCACCAACTGGATATCCTGCAACTCAACTCAATTCTGACTCTTCTCTACCTGTCAATTGTATCAGACCTCTCAGATTAAGGACTCAATCCTACTAGGCTCCTTCCCACTGATAGTGATAGCATACTGTGAATGGTACCAGTATCCATTCATGGTCTCCGAAGGAGAAAATTTCACTCTGGGACTCAAAAGACACAAGTCTCAGTTGCGCAGAGCTTTGTGTAACAAAGTTTTATTAGAGTAAAAAGATAGAGAAAGCCACCAGCAAAAGGCACTGGAAGCGGACCCAGCCTCACTAGTTTAAGCAGGGCATCATACACTTTTCAACTGGCTGCTGAGATAGATAAAAGGAATATGTCAAGGCTGTACAAGTTTCACCAGACCCTTTCCCAAGGCATACATCTTGAGATAACTTTAGCACAAGATCAGCCAGGGAGAACTGGTTCTGGGAAACGTCTCTGGGAGAGAGATACAGTTGCTGTGAAATCAGGGGTACAAGTCTGGAGGAACAGATTCCCAGGCAAGATCTGTTACAATTATAATCATTAAAATAGAGTCTAAGAAAAGCATTTCCATGACTAAGACATTGTGCTGTGTGATCAGTTCAGCTCAATTCAGTCATTCAGTCATGTCCAATTCTTTGCTTCTGAAGATGGTTAGCTTCGAAAGGAAAGCCAGTTCTCAGGCAAGACACCTTGTTGCACAAGGCCTAAGGAAAGCATGAGCAGAAATGTGCACCTCCTCCTTACAGGCTCTAAGCTTTAACTCTCTCACCACCTTTCGACATCAGTCACAGATCCAGCGCTTCAGAACAATTGGCCATAAATCTGAGGTTCCCATGATCCCCTCCTCAAGTTCAATTTATTTGTTAGAGTAGCTCATAGAACTCAGGCAAACCTTTTACTTACTATATTCCTGGTTTATTAGAAACAGGATATAATTCAGAAACAGCCAGATGGAAAAGTTACACAGTGCAGTGTACATGGGAAGGGAGAGAGTGCTTCAGTGCCTCTCACTGAATCTGTGTGTATTCACCAACACATAAGCTCTCTGAACCCCATCTGTCCTTTTGGGGTTTTTATGGTGGCTTTACTACATAGGCATGATTGATTAAATGACTGGTCATTGTAACTAAACTTAATCTCCAGCCTCCCTTCCCTCCCCTCCCCTGAGGTTGGGGGGATGGGGCTAAAAGTTCAAACTCCATAATCACGTGTTTGGTTCCCCTGGCAACCAGCCCCTATCCTTAGAGACTTTCCAAAAGTCACTTTGTTGCAGGAAGAGAGACTCTTCCAGGCCTCAAAGGGGGCTCTTGTCTAACAATTGGAAACAAATTGTCCAAGGAGACACACATGCTGATAAAGCAAGAGACTTTATTTCCAAGGGGCACCTGGGTGGAGAACTGGAGGGAAAGAGCCCCCAGGAAGCCTGCTCTGTTTCTCTGTTGCCTGCTCTCAGGTTTTATGGTAATAGGATTATCATACCCAGGTTGTCTATGGCCAATTATTCTGACTCAGGGTCCTTTCTGGTGGCGCACAGATTGTTCAGCCAAGATGAATTCCACTAAAGAGGATAGATACTGGGAGATCAGTAGGACATGTGGTGTCTCCTTTTGACCTTTCCTGAATTCTTCTGGTTGGTGGTAGCTTGTTAGTTTTGTGTTCCTTACTTGGACCTTTTGTCATAAAATAATTCACATAAATGGTTACTATGTTAACTGGCCTGTGTGGGTGGTTTCAGCGTTTCCCTTAACAACTCCCCAGTGAGAGACTTCATATTCAAGATATCTGTTGGGATTTAGGGTGGCAGTCTGTTTTTCTACTACTACTTCCAGCTGAAACTGGCTGTAGTCCTGCCTAGTAGAGCAGAAGTCTCTATCTGATCTAAATCAAGATATTCTGTGCCTGAAACCAGCATTCACTCTCTTGATAACAGCAATTTAGCTTGAAACTGTTGGATTCAGTTGAAGATGAAACAGACAGGAGCCAAACAGGAAAGCTAACAGGAGCCCAGAAAAGGAAGGCAAGATTTGGGATAAGGGCTGCAAGATGTGTGACTTTCTTCTGATTGGTGGGTGGTGAGGTAACAGAGCAGAGCTACAGGAAATCTTGAAGTCAGTCTGAAGTCACCATCTTCCACCTGAGAGGGGGCCCAGTTCTACAGAAGGACTCAAAGATAATCATAGGCATATTCCTTGAGTAGGAACCAGGACCCTGCCCCAACTCTGTACCACCATTTGACTGCTCCTCCTCTGTTTCTGCACCCCTCCCTTTCCTGATGAGCAACTCTTTGAGACTGCCCTTTGGAACCCAGGAAAGGTCAAGGAGTGAATGAAGCCTATATTCTACAAACAAGAAATTGAGGATACAGAAAGGATCTGTACACCAGAGCCCCAGATTCCTGCTCAGTTCTAATTCAGGGAACTGGGCAACAGCTTCCCATCAAAATGGGCCACAATGCTGCCTCAGTTGGAGAATAGACATTGAACTGGAAGTATTTGAGCTTTAAGTCCTGAGTCTGAGTCTTGTATGATTAAAATTTCAATCCCATGATCTGACGTTTAGGTAACAGACCCAGTTAGAAGTAGTTGGAGGAGTGATTTTTTTTTTTTTTTTTTTTTTTTTGGAGCTGGCGTGCTGCGATTCATGGGGTCGCAAAGAGTCGGACACGACTGAGTGACTGAACTGAAATGAACTGAACTGGAGGAGTGATAACTGGACTTTTAATAGGCAAAATAAATCTCATTTCTTTTCAAAAGAATAAGCCTAAAGCCCAGTCTGGGTCAGGCACTTGGGGGAGACTTGTAGCCAAGTAAGCTTTTACTAGTTTTATGTAAGTAGGTTTTAACTCTTGATATAATATTAACATATAGATAACAAGTACTGCTGCTGCTAAGTCGCTTCAGTCATGTCCGACTCTGTGCGACCCCATAGACGGCAGCCCACCAGGCTTCCCCGTCCCTGGGATTCTCCAGGCAAGAACACTGGAGTGGGTTGCCATTTCCTTCTCCAATGCATGAAAGTGAAAAGTGAAAGTGAAGTCACTCAGTCGTGTCCGACTCTTTGCGACCCTATGGACTGCAGCCTACCAGGCTCCTCCATCCATGGGATTTTCCAAGCAAAAGTACTGGAGTGGTGTGCCAATACATGTCTCTGTATTTTGTTAATGTATGACCTAAAGCAATTTCTTTGTTTAGAAATGTAATAGTTACAAGAGGAGAGCTTTAAAAAGTAAGGTTGCAGTTACTAGCTGCCAGCAGATATTATTTTGAGAATGACCAGTGACATCTGCTGACATAGCTCTGAAAACTTAAGTTCCTGTAAAGAACTTGCCTGAATTATACCCATAATATCACCTAGTTATTTCCTTGGGTGTCTGAGCCATAGCTGCTCAATTTTGACTTTTAATTGTAATAGTCTCTTTAATAGCCAAAGCAGATGTCGCTGTTAATGGTGTTAGCATTTCTCTAGGAATGAGAAGATGCAAGAATTGGGACTCATAAAAATCTTCTCCTGAAAATATCTAACTATATGAAGGCCTCTTCTGCCAGTTTTTTCCAGAACACAGAGTGCTCATTCCTGATCTCCACCCTGAACTCCTTTCAGGGGTGTTGAAGATCAGCAGCTGCAGTGGCCATGATTTAACCTTTTAAAGCTAGATGGCAAGTGCAGTTTCCAGTTGGCAGGGCCCTTTATGGTCACAAACTTTACCGTGGCTTGAGGCGGGCACCTTTCATGACCATCTTGTCCCATGGTGCTGGGAATGCTCATTCCCAGGTCTGGCAGAGATTTCACTGATAGGCTACTCAGTGTGCTGTTACTGGGTTAGGAACAGCACCCAAAATTCCCTGAACCACGTGTCTATATTAGCCTCTTATGGCCCAGGAGAACACTCCCTCTTGTTGCTTCTTCCTGTATCTAGAGTCATACTGTTGCAATCACGGATCTCATATCAGAGACTCAGTCGCACATTTGGTAATGAAACAGCAATTGTGTAAAATGGATGAAATACAAATAATATAACTAGTAATGTTAGCAAAGTCATAAGTAAGAAGTAAGCCGAGAACTTCCATTAGGTGCAGCCCAGTAATATCCTAGGTCATCTGACTTAGTCTATTCTGTACCAGTCCTTACCTTTTAGGGAATTTATGTGTATATTGGCATTGTCCATAAGGCACACATAATTTTCCTAGCTTTGCTAAACTGATTATCCTTAGTATGAATTAATTGTTCACAACATGCAGGAGACTTTAAACTTAAATTGCACAGTCTGGTGTTAGCCACATAAATCCACCCCATAATTGTGGGAGGTTTCATTAGCTGAAACTTTGCTTGTTGCTGATTGAGCTTGAGTAATCATATTTATAGCCAGGGTCAAAGTAAATATTTTTAATTGACCAGGTGAGAGCATTTCACCTAGTAATATCAATAGTGACCTGATCATGGTGATAATTTTCCTTTTAAAGTAAATTTCCTCAGGGCCAGCCTTGGAGTGCAGAAATTCACAAAGGTAACCAAGTGCTAGACACAGGTAATTGGCCACAAACCCAACAATTCGGTTGATTTCTAAAACTATCATAGAATCATGCCTATGATAGAATAACATTTGATTCATATGCAAAGGTCCAAGAAGACAAGAAAACATTATGAATGATCATACAGGTCACGTTGAGGATCTTGAGCAAGCTGTCTACCTCTGCTGCCGTCTTTTTCTCATCCTGGTGTGAATGTAGTTTCTCCTCTGTTTGAGAGTCATTTTAAAGTAAATGTAAGACCGGCCACCCTCTCTATGGGCCAGGCCAGTGCAGGGGCCCTTCCACCCCTTCCAGTGAGTGGAAATTAATTCAAGAGTCAATTTCCTTCAGTTTTACTGTGCATGAGATAGTTAAGAATACCTGATGAGGGTCCTCCCCTGCAGGTTGGAGATAGTCCTTTAAATCTTTTCCAGTATGTATACTTCCTTGGTCACCAGTCATGGGGCATCTAATCCAGTTTAGCACTATAGTCTGAAAGTAAGAAATGTGTATTTATCCAAAATTTCCTTCTATAACCATTCTTAAAGAGGAATCATTTTTGCAAAGGCAACAGAATAAAACCATAGCTGTCTTTAATGACAAAAACTTATGCAGGCATATTTAAATCTGATTACAATGCAACTGATGAAATAACTTGGTTACTGCTGTGACATGCAATACTTTCATATAATAACTAGAATTATGACTGATAACAATTTACCAGGACACGTTAGGTGTTTAAGAATTCTATATAACCAGTGAGAGTTGGACTATGTGAGAGTTGGACTATAAAGAAAGCTGAGCACCAGAGAACTGATGCTTTTGAACTGTGATGTTGGAGAAGACTCTTGAGAGTCACTTGGACTGCAAGGAGATCCAACCAGTCCATCCTAAAGGAAATCAGTCCTGGGTGTTCATTGGAAGGACTGATGTTAAAGCTGAAGCTTCAACAATTTGTCCACCTGATGCGAAGAGCTGACTCGTTTGAAAAGACCCTGATGCTGGGAAAGATTGAGGGCAGGAGGAGAAGAGGACCACAGAGGATGAGATGATTGGATGGCATCACTGACTGAATGGACATGAGTTTGAGTAAACTCCGGGATTTGGTGATGGACAGGGAGGCCTGATGTGCTGCAGTCCATGGGGCCTCAAGGAGTTGGACACGACTGAGCGACTGAGCCAACTGACCGATATAACCAGTAGAATATCTATATTAGTATCATTTACCATACAATATAATCAGGATTTATTACTCATTTGACAATGCTTCCTATGTAAAGTACCAAATAAACCTAATTAATATAAATAGTTTAATATCTCTTTTTGGAATATTTTAGGAACCTTTGTAGAATCCCAAAGTTAACTAAAGATCAAAGAAACTTCATTACAATTTGATTTGGGAAGTTTTGTCAGAAAAATAACAAAAGAGTTTAGAACACTCAGTCAGATAGGATCACAGATCACTGTGAAACAATGGTTATTCACTTAGCCAGGACTGGTGGACATGTCGCTTAGTTTGCTGATATGTTACAATGAGTATATACTGAGGCTCAAAGTCTAGTGAAAGTCAACTGTCATCTTGTTCCCAGTTGATTCTAACCAGTTTTTATAATATCCTCTGTCTACATCATTCTTTTAAAGGTTGTACCCTGCTGCCTCTCCTCCTAGGGGCCCTCGGAGGCACTCCTTGTTTTAATCTGTATGGGCTAGAATCCCCACATAGACATCATCTTGATGTGGAACTGTTGTGACTGCTTCCACAGCCTTTCTATGAATCTGCTTGATGATGAAGCACTTACTGGGAACAGCACCAAAGTACAAAAGTGTCTATAAATGACAAAAGACTTAAAAGACATGGTTAAACACTTAATTACAGTGTAATCAGAACTTGGTTACAGCAACAAGAATTACAAATAATTACATTTAACTTAACATTCCAAATAATCCAAGTCAAGTATTTCTCTTTAAGATACCTCTAAAGTATCCCAGACTTAGCTGGGAATCAAAAATTTGATATTTTGGAAGTCTGTCAAAAATTTTAAAACACTTGGTCAAATAAGATCTTCAGTCATGGTAAGACAAAACTTATTCCTTAACCAATGTAATGTGAGACCTTAAAAGCAAATGCAAATAATTTAAAGGCAGAGGAATACTCAACCTGTTGTCAAAAGCAGCATTGTAAGAATACTTTAGAGGGAGAAATCAAATCCTGTTTTATTCCAGCCCTTTCCTAACAAAATCCATTTACTCAACTAAATTCAATCCAATCATAGAAAATCCTAATCAGGCATAACTCTTTTCAATACTTTTACATTCCTTACATCTTCTTTTATTGAAAACACATATCTTAGTTTCCTTAAGTGTCCCCCCCCAAATTGAGTTCCTTTTCTTGTTGACAGTTATCCAAGTCCATGTCCTAACCACTGATGCTGAAGAAACTGAACTTGACCAGTTCTATGAAGACCTACAAGACGTTCTAGAACTAACATCAAAAAAAAAAAAAAAAAGACATCCTTTTCATCATAGGGAATTGGAGTGTAAAAGTAGAAACTCAAGAGATACCTGAAATAACAGGCAAGTTTGGCCTTGGAGTACAAAATGAAGTAGGGCAAAGCTTACAGAGTTTTGTCAAGAGAATCCATTGGTCATAGCAAACACCCTTTCCAACAGCACAAAAGACAACTCTACACATGGATATCACCAGATGCTCAATATCAAAATCAGATTGGTTATATTCTTTGCAACTAAAGATGGAGAAGCTTTATACAATCAGCTAAAACAAGACCTGGAACTGACTGTGGCTTGGACCATCAGCTTATGATCACAAAATTCAGGCACTTAAATTGAAGAAAGTAGGGAAAACCACTAGGCCATTCAGGTATAACCTAAATCAAATCCCTTGTGATTACACAGTGGAAGTGAAGAATAGATTCAAAGGATTAGATACGATAGACAGAGTGCCTAGAGAACTATGCACAGAGGTTCATAACATTTACAGGAGAGAGTGATGAAAACCATCCCAAAGAAAAAGAAACGCAAGAAGACAAAGTGGTTGTCTGAGGAGGCCTTACAAATAGCTGAGAAAAGAAGAGAACCAAAACACAAAAGAGAAAAAGAAAGATATACCTAACTGAATGCAGAGTTCCAGAGAATAGCAAGGAGAGATAAGACAGCCTTCTTCAATGAACAGTGCAAAGAAGTAGAAGAAAACAATAGAATCAGAAAGACTAGAAATCTCTTCAAGAAAAGTGGCACTATCAAGGGATATTTCATGCAAGGATGGGCATGATAAAGGACAGAAATGGTAATGACCTAAAAGAAGCAGAAGAGATTAAAAAGAGGTGGCAGGAATATACAGAAGAACTATACAAAAAGGTTTTAATGACCAGGATAACCACAATGGTGTGGTCACTCACCTACAGCCAGACACCTTGGAGTGTGCAGTCAAGTGGGCCTTAGGAATCATCACTATGAACAAAGTGAGAGGAGATGATGGAATTCCAGCTGAATGATTTCAAATCCTAAAAGATGATGCTCTTAAAATACTACAATCAGTATGTCAGCAAATTTGGAAAACTCAGCAGTGGTCCCAGGACTGAATAAGTCAGTTTTCATTCCTATTCCAAAGAAGGGAAATGCCAAAGAATTCTCAAACTACTGTACACTTGTGCTCATTTCACATGCTAGTAAAGTTTTGCTCAAAATCCTTCAAGCTAGGCTTCAACAGTGTGTGAAGCAAGAGCTTTCAGATGTATAAGCTGGATTTTAAAAAAGCAGAAGAAACAGAGATCAAATTGCCAAAATCCATTGGTTCATAGAAAAAGCAAGAGAATTTCAGAAAAACTACTTTCGCTTCATTGACTATGCTAAAGCTTTTGGCTGTGTGGATCACAACAAACTGCAGAAAATTCTTCAAGAGATGGGAGTACACAATCACTTTTTACCTGTCTCCTGAGAAACCTTTGTGCAGGTCAAGAAGCAACAGTTAGAACTAGAAATGGAACAACTGACTGGTTCAAAGTTGGGAAAGGAGTACAACAAGGCTGCACATTGTTACCTTGCTTATTTAACTGATATGCAGAGTATATAATGTAAAATGTTGTCCTGGATGAATCACAAGCTGGAATCAAGATTCAGTTCAGTTCATTTGCTCAGTCATGTCCGACTCTTTGAGACCCCATGAACTGCAGCACGCCAGGCCTCCCTGTCATCACCAACTGCCAGAGTCCACACAAATCCATGTCCATTGAGTCAATGATGCCATCCAGTCATCCATCTCATCCTCTGTCATCCCCTACTCCTCCTTCCCTCAATGTTTCCCAGCATAAGGGTCTTTTCAAATGAGTCAGCTCTTCACATCAGGTGGCCAAAGTATTGGGGTTTCAGCTTCAACATCAGTCCTTCCAATGAACACCCAGGACTGATCTCCTGTAGGATGGACTGGTTGGATCTCCTTGCAGTCCAAGGGACTCTCAAGAGTCTTCTCCAACACCACAGTTCAAAAGCATCAATTCTTTGGTGCTCAGCTTTCTTCACAGTCCAGCGCTCACATCCATACATGATCACTGGAAAAACCATAACCTTGACTAGACAGACCTTTGTGGGCAAAGTAATGTCTCTGCTTTTTAATATGCTATCTAGTTTGCTCATAACTTTCCTTCCAAGGAGTAAGTGTCTTTTAATTTCATGGCTGTAGTCACCATCTGCAGTGATTTTGGAGCCCAGAAAAATAAAGTTAGCCACTTTTTCCACTTTTTCCCCATCTATCTGCCATGAAGTGATGGGACCAGATGACATGATCTTCGTTTTCTGAATGTTGAGCTTTAAGCCAACTTTTTCACTCTCCTCTTGCACTTTCATCAAGAGGTTCTTTAAGTTCTTATTCACTTTCTGCCATAAGGGTGGTGTCCTCTGCATATCTGAGGTTATTGAGATTTCTCCCAGCAATCTTGACTCCAGCTTGTGCTTCCTTCAGCCAGATGTTTCTCATGATGTACTCCGCATATAAGTTAAATAAGCAGGATAATATACAGCCTTGACGTACTCCTTTTCCTATTTGGAACCAGTCTGTTGTTCCATGTTCAGTTCTAACTGTTGCTTCCTGACCTGCATATAGGTTTCTCAAGAGGCAGGTCAGGTGGTCTGTATTCCCATCTCTTTCAGAATTTTCCACAGTTTATTGTGATCCACACAGTCAAAGGCTTTGGCATAGTCAATAAAGCAGAAATAGATGTTTTTCTGGAACTCTCTTGCTTTTTCAATGATCCAGGGTTTGTTGGCAATTTGATCTCTGGTTCCTCTACCTTTTCTAAAACCGACTTGAACTTCTGGAATTGCACAGTTCACGTATTGCTGAAGCCTGGCTTGGAGAATTTTAAGCATTTCTTTACTAGCATGTGAGATGAGTGCAATTGTGCGGTAGTCTGAGCATTCTTTGGCATTGCCTTTCTTAGGGATTGGAATGAAAACTGACCTTTTCCAGTCCTGTGGCCACTGCTGAGTTTTCCAAATTTGCTGGCATATTGAGTGCAGCACTTTCACAGCATCATCTTTCAGGATTTGAAATAGCTCAACTGGAATTCCATCACCTCCACTAGCTTTGTTCGTAGTGATGCTTTCTAAGGCCCACTTGACTTCACATTCCAGGATGTCTGGCTCTAGGTGAGTGATCACACCATAGTGATTATCTTGGTCGTGAAGATCTTTTTTGTACTCCTGTGTATTCTTACCACCTCTTCTTAATATCTTCTGCTTCTGTTAGGTCCCTACTATTTCTGTTCTTTATTGAGCCCATTGTTGCATGAAATATTCCCTTGGTATCTCTAATTTTCTTGAAGAGATCTCTAGTCTTTCCCATTCTACTGTTTTCCTCTATTTCTTTCCATTGATTGCTGAGGAAGCCTTTCTTATCTCTCCTTGCTATTCTTTGGAACTCTGCATTCAAATGGGTATACATTTTCTTTTCTCTTTTGCTTTTTACTTCCCATCATTTTACAGCTATTTGTAAGGCTTCCCCAGACAGCCATTTTGCTTTTTTGCATTTCTTTTTCTTGGTGATGGTCTTAATTCCTGTCCTGTACAATGTCATAAACCTCCATCCATAGTTCATCTGGCAGTCTATCAGATCTAGTCCCTTGAATCTATTTCTCATTTCCACTATATAGTCATATAGGATTTGATTTAGGTCATACCTGAATGGTCTAGTGGTTTTCTCCACTTTCTTCCATTTCAGTGTGAATTTGGCAATAAGGAATTCATGATCTGAGCCACAGTGAGATCCTGGTCTTGTTTCTGCTGACTGTATAGAGCTTCTCCATTTTTGCCTGCAAAGAATATATTCAATCTGACTTCAGTGTCTAACATCTGGTGATGTCCATGTTTACTGGGAGAAATGGCAGCAACCTCGGGTATGCAGATGATAACACTCTAATGGTAGGAATTGAAGAGGAACTAAGCCTCTTGGTGAGAGGGAAAGAGGAGAGTAAAAAGCTGGCTTAAAATTCAACAAGAAAAAAACCAAAGATAGTGTATCTGGCCCAATCACTTCATGGCAAATAGAAGGGGAAAATGTAGAAACAGTGACAGATTTTATTTTCTTGGGCTTCAAAATCACTGCAGATTGTGAAATTAAAAGATGCTTGTTTCCTTGAAAGGAAAGCTATTACCAACCTAGACAGTGTATTAAAAAGCAAAGGTATCACTTTGCCAAGAAATGTCTGTATAGTCAAAGCTATGGTTTTCCTAGTAGCCATGTATAAATGTGAGAGTTGAACTATAAAGAAGGGCTAGATCTGATAGACACAATACCTGATGAACTATGAATGGAGGTTTGTGACATTGTACAGGAGACAGGAATCAAGACCATCCCCAAGGAAAAGCAATGCAAAGAAGCAAAATGACTGTCTGAGGAGGCCTTACAAAGAGCTGTGAAAAGAAGAGAAGTGAAAAGCAAAAAACAAAAGGAAAGATACAAGCATCTGAATGCAGAGTTCTGAAGAATAGCAAGGAGAGATAAAAAAGCCTTCCTCTGCAATCAATGCAAAGAAATGGAGGAAAACAACAGAATGGGAAAGACTAGAGATCTCTTCAAGAAAATTAGAGATACCAAAGGAATATTTCATGCAACAATGGGCTCAACCAAGGACAGAAATGGTATAGACCTAACAGAAGCAGAAGATATTAAGAGGTGGCACAGGAGAACTGTACGAAAAAGATCTTCATGACCCAGATAATCATGATGCTGTGATCACTAATCTAGAGCCAGACATCCTGGAATGTGAAGTCAAGTAGGCCTTAGAAAGCATCACTATGAACAAAGCTAGTGGAGGTGATGGAATTCCAGTTGAGCTATTTCAAATCCTGAAAGATGATGCTGTGAAAGTGCTGCACTCAATATGCCAGCAAATTTGGAAAACTCAGCAGTGGCCACAGGACTGGAAAAGGTCAGTTTTCATTCCAATCCCTAAGAAAGGCAATGCCAAAAAATGCTTGAACTACCACACAATTGCATTCATCTCACACGCTAGTGAAATAATGTACAAAATTCTCCAAGCCAGGCTTCAGCAATATGTGAACTGTGAACTTCCAGAAGTTCAAGTTGGTTTTAGAAAAGGCAGAGGAACCAGAGATCAAATTGCCAACAAACACTGGATCATTGAAAAAATAAAAGAGTTCCAGAAAAACATCTATTTCTGCTTTATTGACTATGCCAAAGCCTTTGACTGTGTGGATCACAATAAACTGTGGAAAATTCTGAAAGAGATGGGAATACCAGACCACCTGACCTGCCTCTTGAGAAACCTATATGCAGGTCAGGAAGCAACAGTTAGAACTGAACATGGAACAACAGACTGGTTCCAAATAGGAAAAGGAGTACTTCAAGGCTGTAATTTGTCACCGTGCTTATTTAAGTTATATGCAGAGTACATCATGAGAAACTCTGGGCTAGAGGAAGCACAAGCTGGAATCAAGATTGCTGGGAGAAATCTCAATAACCTCAGATATGCAGAGGACACCACCCTTATGGCAGAAAGTGAATAAGAACTTAAAGAGCCTCTTGATGAAAGTGAAAGAGGAGAGTGAAAAAGTTGGCTTAAAACTCAGCATTCAGAAAACGAAGATCATGGCATCTGGTCCCATCACTTCATGGGAAATAGATGGGGAAAGAGTGGAAACAGATTCAGACTTTATTTTGGGGGCTTCAGAATCAATGCAGATGGTGATTGCAGCCATGAAATTAAAAGATGCTTACTCCTTGAAAAGAAAGTTATGACCAAGCTAGGTAGCATATTAAAAAGGAGAGACATTACTTTGCCAACAAAGGTCCATCTAGTCAAGGTTATGGTTTTCCAGTGGTCATGTATGGATGTGAGAGTTGGACTTTGAAGAAAGCTGAGTGCTGAAGAACTGATGCTTTTGAACTGTGTTGTTGGAGAAGACTCTTGAGAGTCCCTTGGACTGCAAGGAGATCCAACTAGTCCATCATAAAGGTGATTAGTCCTGGGTGTTCATTGGGAGGACTGATGTTGAAGCTGAAACTCCAATACTTTAGCCACCTGATGCAAGGAGCTGACTCATTGGAAAAGACCCTGATGCTAGGAGGGATTAGGGGCAGGAGGAGAAGGGGATGACCGAGGATGAGATGACTGGATGGCATCACCGACTCAACAGACAATAGTTTGAGTAAGCTCAGGGAGTTGGTGATGGACAGGGAGGCCTGGTGTGCTGCGATTCATGGGGTTGCAAAGAGCTGGACATGGCTGAGCGGCTGAACTGAACTGAACTGAGCACTAGAGAACAGATGTTTTCAAACTGTGGTGCTGGAGAAGACTCTTGAGAGACCCTTGGAGTGCAAGCAGGTCAATCCACTCAATCCTAAAGGAAATCAGTCCTGAATATTTTTTGGAAGGACTGATGCTGAAGCTGAAGTTACAATACTTTGGCCAAGGGATATGAAGAGCAGACTCATGGGAAAAGACTCTGATGCTACAAAAGGTTGAAGGCAGGAGAAGAAGGAGGCAGCAGAGGATGAGATGGTTGGATGGCATCATCAACTCAATGGACATGAATTTGAACAAACTCTAGGAGATAGTGAAGGACAGGAAAACCTGTCATGCTGCATTCCATAGGGTTGCTAAGAGTTGGACATGACTTAGCAACTGAACAACAGCAACAAACTTAGGTACAACAGAAGTATTACATTTAATTCTCATAGTTCTAAAGAGATGTCTATGTTAGTTAGATCAGCAAATAAATACCAAATTAATTTAATACTGAATATTTCCCAGTTCATATGAGCCTAAAATTCATTTAATTTAATATTTCTTGTATTTAGAATTGTTTGAATTGTAAGTGCTTACTTTTCTTTAAACAAATTAAATAGAGCTCATTTACAACTTAACCTCAACAATATTTTCCAAGGATGAAGTCACATACTGAGACATACATATATCCAGACACATACAGTGAGAGATCTAGCTTCATTTTTGAAACTTAGTCATGAATCAGATATCACAGTATAAAATTCACTAGTTTATAAGATCAACCTTGCTTTTACTAACTGTATATACAGCAAGAACCATTTGGGGAACCAGTTTTTAAGACTTTTACCTAAATCAACTTCCTCTGAGATTTAAACAAAATGGTGACCACACAATGTTATCCCATTTCACAAGACAGAATAGCCATCTCAAATCACCACAGAGAACACAAAGTATAAAACACACACACAGGCCGGCAGTCCTAATCAGATACTCCCTTAAATACAAGCTTACATTCTCTCAGAAAACCTCCTATGGAGCCACAGAACTTCAGATTCTGTATTTACAGAGTAAATGGAAATATCTCAGGACTTCAGTGATTGCAAATGGAGCAAAGGAGGCCAGGTTGACAGAAGAGGAGGAAGGAGGTGGGAAGAGAGGCATACGGGGTGGACTTACAGCTGTCTGTTGCCATGTGCAGATGCCCAGATGTTACAGGACTTTTCCCTGGGCTTCCAGGAAGGGGGGACTGGAACTCAGCCCTACTAGTATCCAGAACAGACCAGAACCAGAATTTGAGCTCTCTGTCAACACCAGAGGTGATCTGCCTCAAACCCTCAGCTCAGGCTGCGACTCTAACCAGGTTCCTAAGTCCAAAACCAGGGGACAAGAAAAAACTGTAGGATAGGAGGGGTTAAGAAGAAGAACCAGAGAGGAAAGTAGAGAGAGGTCAAATAAAGTCTCTTGTTCCTTGCCCAGTAGGGGCATTCTGGTCAGTCCATTTCAGGAGTCCCAATTGTGGCCACGGGGTTTGGTTCATCAATGGGCAAGCTGGTTCCTGAGTACCCCGAGTGGTCAGGATGTCAATCACAGCAAAGAGTCCCCACCAGAGTTGACAAGCAAGAGATTTATTGGGAAGGGGAACCTGGGTGGAGAGCAGGAGGGTAAGGGAAGCCAGGAGGACTGCTCTGCCATGTGGTTCAGTCTCAGATTTTTATGGTGATGGGATTAGTTTCCCAGTTTGTCTCTGGCCAATCATTCTGACTCAGTGTCCTTCCTGATGGTACACACATTGTTCGGCCAAGATGGATTCCAGTGAGGACAATTCTGGGAGGCTGGTAGGACAGGTGGCATCTCCTTTTGACCCTTCCCAAACTCTTCTGGTTGGTGGCATCTTTTTGGTTCCGTGTTCCTTACTAGTAACTCCTGTCCTAAAATAATGCATGCCAGTGTTTACTATGGTGCTGGCCAGGGTGGGCAGTTTCAGTCAATGTTTCCCGTAACAACTTCACTAAAATAAACTCAGGCATGACCAAAAAGGGGCTTGTTATGAATAATGACAACAATTTCACCTTTATGGCTCAGTGGCCATTTCAGGAACTAAGGGCAACAGACCAAATATTATAGCAAAATATTCTCCCATTGCTCTTATCGCTAAGGTAATTCCAAAGGTTTGGGGAGTTGTGACCCGAGAACTGTAGCCAAAGATCAAAATATATACTTGCTATTAGTCATAATAATGCAACGATGTCATATACTAGAGCAGGAGTGAGACTAATTTGTATTTTTCTACAGAGCTGTTCATCACAAGGCTTTATGCAATAATGTTTATTTTTAAAACATTGCACTATAATGTTACTTGTCTTGATTATCAAGTTGTTGATGCTGCCTTAAGTTTTATGCCAAAGATGGGTGCTTCATTTGCCTCACCGTGGCCCCAGCCCAAACCTTTAGCTGCTGCAAGAACAGAAGTAATTGAAAGTTATTTTGGACTCACCACAGTGGCATTCTGCATATGCACAAGTTCAATCCAGTTCAGTTCAATAACTGTTATATCCGAATCTTTGCAACCCCATGGACTGCAGCATGCCAGTCTCCCCTGTCCATCACCAACTCCGGGAGATTGTTCAAACTCATGTTCATCCAGTCGGTGGTGCCAGCCAACCATCTCATCCTCAGTCCCCTTCTCCTACCTTCAATTTTTCCCAGCATCAGGGTCTTTTCCAATGAGTCAGTTCTAAGCATCAGGTGGCCAAAGTATTGGAGCTTCAGCTTCAGCATCAGTCCTTCTTTGAATATCCAGGATTGATTTCCTTTAACATTGACGGGTTTGATCTCCTTGCTGTCCAAGGACTCTCAAGAGTCTTCTCCAACACCACAGTTCAAAAGCATTAGTTCTTCGAGGCTCAGCTTTCTTTATGATCCAATTCTCATATCCATACATGACTACTGGAAAAACAATAGCTTTGACTAGATGGACCTTTGTCAGCAAAGTAATGTCTCTGCTTCTTAATAGGCAGTCTAGGTTGGTCACAGCTTTTTTTTCCAAGGAACAAGCATCTTTTAATTTCATGGCTGCAGTCACATCTAGTCACAGATATTTTGGAGTCCCCCAAAATAAAGTCTGTCACTGTTTCCATTGTTCCCCCATCTGTTTGCCATGAAGTGATGGGACCAGACGCCATGATCTTCGTTTTCTGAATGTTGAGTTTTAAGCCAGCTTTTTCACTCTCTTCTTTCACTTTCATCAAGAGACTCTTTAGTTCTTCACTTTCTGCCATAAGGGAGGTGTCATCTGTGTATCTGAAATTATTGATATTTCTCCCTGCAATCTTGATTCCAGCTTTTGCTTCATCCAGCCCAGCATTTTGCATGATGTACTCTGCATAGAAGTTAAATAAACAGGTTAACAGTATACAGCCTTGATGTACTCGTTTCCCAATTTAGAACCAGTCTGTTGCTCCATGTCTAGTTCTAACTGTTGCTTCTTGGCCTGAATACAGATTTCTCAGGAGGCAGGTAAGGTGGCCTGGTACTCCCATCTCTTGAAGAATTTTCCACAGTTTGTCATGATCCACACAGTCAAAGTCTTTGTCATAGTCAATACAGCAAAAGTAGATGTTTTCCTGGAACTCTCTTGCTTTTTCTGTGATCCAACAAGTGGCAATTTGATCTGTGGTTCCTCTGCTCTTGGATCTACAGTGACCTGCTGCAGGGTCAGAAGGACTGAATCCAACAGTGGGTGCACAAGTCCTTTTGAAGAGGTTGCCATTACCTTCATTACCCCTACCAGAGTTTGGCCTCAAGCTAAACAATAGGGAGGGAACACAGCCCCACCCTTCAACAGAATATTGGACTAAAGATTTACTGAGCGTGTTTCCCGCCCCCTACCACCCATCAGAACAAGACCCAGTTTCCCCCACAGTCAGTCTCTCCCATCAGGAAGCTTCCATAAGCCTCTTATCCTTATTCATCAGAAGCCAGACAGAATGAAAACCACAATCACAGAAAAATAACCAAACTGATGACATGGACCACAGCCTTGTCTAACTCAATGAAACTATGAGTCACACCCTGTAGGGCCACCCAAGATGGACAGGTCATAGTGGAGAGTTCTGACAAAATGTGGTCCACTGGAGAAATGCAAAACACTTCAGTATTCTTGCCTTGAGAAGATCATGAACAGTATGAAATGGCAAAAAGATAGGCCACTGAAAGATGAACTCCCCAGGTCAGAAAGTGTCCGATATGCTACTGGAGAAGAGTGCAGAAATAACTCTGGAAAGAATGAGGATATGGAGTGAAAGCAAAAACAATGCCCAGTTGAGGGTGTGATTGGTGATGGAAGTAAAGTCTGATGCCATAAAGAACAGTATTGCACAGGAACCTGGAATCTTAGGTCCATGAATCAATGTAAATTGGAAGTGATCAAACATGAGATGGCAAGAGTGAACATCGACATTTTAGGAATCAGTGAACTAAAATGGCCTGGAATGGGTGAATTTAATTCAGATCTGCTACTGTGGGCAAGAATCCCTTAGAAAAAATGGAGTCACTCTCATAGTCAACAAAAGAGTCTGAAATGCAGTACTTGGGTGCAGTCTCAAAAATGGCAGAAAGATCTCTCTGTTCATTTCCAAGGCAAACCATTCTGTATCACAGTAATCCTAGTCTATTCTCCAAGTACTAATGCCAAAGAAGCTGAAGCTGAATGGCTCTATGAAAATCTACAAGACCTTCTTGAACTAACACCTAAAAAATATGTCCTTTTCATCACAGGGAACTGGAATGCAAAAGTAGGAAGTCAAGAGATACCTGGAGTAACAGGCAAGTTTCGTTGGAGTACAAAATGAAGCAGTTCAAAGGCTAACAGTTTTGCCAGGAGAACACACTGGTCATAGCAAACACCCTCTTCCAAAAAGACAAGAGATGACTCTATACATGGACATCACCAGATGGTCAATACTGAAATCAGATTGATTACATTCTTTGCAGCTGAAGATGGAGAAGCCCTATACAGTCAGCAAAAACAAGACTGGGAGCTGACTGTGGCTCAGATCATGAACTCCTCATTGTTGTAAAATTCAGACTTAAATTTAAGAAAGTTAGGAAAACCACTAGACCATTCAGGTATGACCTAAATCAAATCCCTTATGATTACACAGTGGAAGTGACAAATAGATGCAAGGGATTAGATCTGATAGAGTGCCTGAAGTGTACCACTTTGCAAAGTGCATCTCTAAGGGTACATCAAATATACATTTGTGCTAATGTCAAATGGACAAGTATTAAAGAATAATATTCGAACAAGTGGAGATGAATACTTACTATCAGTATCACAAAACGCATTTGGGTGCTGCAGAAAAATATTAGACTTTTTATCCAAATCAATTTAATAATTATTTCAAATGTATTATGAGTACTTATTAGTCAATTTTTTAAATTTGATATTCTCATGCAGGAATAAGAATTTATCAGCACTGCCTGCCACTTAGTTGCTCCTATGGTTACTGAACTGCCTCATTGTGATCCTTTATAGGTCTTCACTTTCAACTGACATCAGAAGAAGAGCAAGATATTTGGGGGCTACTTTAAATTCCTTAATAATTTCTTCTCCCCTTCATATGTCTTGTAATAAGTGTTTATATTCAGATTGATGATGCTATACCATGAATGTTATATATGATTTGGAAGTTTTCTTTTCTGTCACATTTGAAGTGACCAGTGTTGCCATTATCCCCTCTGTTCTGCTTTGGTGAGTCCCTTATAAGACTTGCTCTTAAAATGCAGTGGCCTAAATGAAGTAAAATCATTCAATTCAGCTCTTAAAGGTGACTTTGTTTAATACAGGTGCCACTATATCAAGCAATTTTATAAAAATGATCACTTTGTAATGGCTGAGTAATACTCCATTGTGTATATGTACCACAGCTTTCTTATCCATTCATCTGCTGATGGACATCTAGGTTTGCTTCCATGTCCTGGCTATTATGAACAGTGCTGCGACCTGGATGGAGGTGGGAGGGGGGTTCAGGATGGGGAACACCTGTATGCCTGTGGTGGATTCATGTTGATGTGTGGCAGAACCAATACAATATTGTAAAGTAATTAGCCTCCAATTAAAATAAATAAATTTATACTTTAAAAATTTTTAAAAGTTTTTTTTAAATAGACAAATTAATTAATTAATTAAAAATAATCACTTTGATACAATTTATTATTCTGCTTTATATAATTATTTAATATATGAGATGTTTGTCAGATGAAAAATTGTTTCCCTTAAAGTTATCTATATAATATACTCTCAATATTTATATATTAACTATCAAACTAGTTCTCTACTTATTTAAATATTAAAGAATTCAATATATAATTAATAGCTTTAACAATCAGTAATCATAGAGTGTATTTGTGATAATGCCTATATGGTGATGCCTGACTGATGATAGAATCTTAGTGTAAAGCACATAAGAAGACTTTTCACCCTGAGTTACATCTAGAATATTTACCTATACCTAAGAGAGAATATTTGGTAGTAACTATAAATCTGAATGACCGTCTTTTTAGATATTACCACCACTGCTGCTCTGATTAGATGTGATTACATATGGCCTTCACAGATGCCAGAAATTACATTGCAAGAGTTTTCAGCTATTTGGCCTTTCACATGACAAAGCTGAAAAGCAAATTGCGGCCAAGTACTGAGGCTACTCGGTGCATTTCTGGTAGCATTTAATGGTGTACATTAAAATGGTATTCTAGGTTGGAGAGAGAGTTGTTCTGTTGTGAAATCCAATGTGATAGTTTCCTGAGACACAGGGGCAGTGGTCGGTGTGTGCGTTTCTGGCCGGGGTTCATGCGTCTCAAGTGGTGGTGAATTGGAGGTGGTGAACTGTAGGTACCTCAGCAGAGACACACTTGGCCCCACTCAGCACTTTGGAAATGGACTACTTGGACCACTAATCACTTGGATCATCTCTATACGGTCGAGGCAAGCAGTTATTACATATGGCTTACAATGATCCTCTTTACTTTGGCAGGAAAAAAAAGCAATAATAACATTAGCTAAGATGCCCTGGTTAGGCATGCCCCCAATAGTGTTCAGAACCGTTCTGTAATCTTTAGCAGTGGGAATATTAGGAATATTCCACATGTTAGTCGCTCAGTCGTGTCCAATTCTTTGAGACCCCATGGACTGTAGCCCACCAGGCTCCACCATCCATGGGCTTTCCTAGGCAAGAATACTAGAGTGGGTTGCCATTCCCTTCTCCAGGGGATCTTCCTGATCTAGGGATCAAACCTAGGTCCCCCACATTGCAGGCAGATTCTTAACCGCCTGAGCAACCAGGGAAGCCCTACATGGATGGCCACTAATTTCTTCCACCTTCCCCACCAGGCTAGACACTCTGGTGTCTAGCCATCTTTTCTAATGCCAAAATGCCATCTCTTCTAATCATACGAAGAACACATACTATTCATAAAAGATAGAAGTTTCCTAGTAAGGCTTATAATGACTATAAATAACTCTCATACAAATTCTGAAATCTGGAATAAGGGCAGCCCTGGGAGGGTTGGGAGAGCTGTGAAAAGAAGAACCTGTGAAAGAGGAAAAGCATCTCTAGCAGAACCTCTACTGATTGGCCCTCAAGGATTGCTACCTCCTGGAGGGAGTAGGCTTAAACCTCTCTTGGTAGCCCATGTGAATACACTGTGACCACAAACTAGACCTAGTAAATGGCAGGATAAAGGAAACAGATTTACCGCAAAATCTCTGAGCCTTCCCCTTTTGGAGGATGTGGAGCAGTGATCAGTCAGGCCAGTGATGGAATTTCACGTCCCAGGAGACAGGAGCTAAGGTAGAGAACACTGATCATCAGGGGACCAGGGATTTCATTATTAGAGACCACATAGTGATTTTAATGGCAATTCCTCGTAGCTCAGTCGGTAGAGTCTGCCTGCAAGGCAGGAGACCCGGGTTCAGTTTCTGGGTCAGGAAGATCCCCTGGAGAAGGAAATAGCAACCCACTCCAGTAGTCTTGTCTGGAGAACCCCATGGAGAGAGGAGCTGGCAGGCTACAGCCTATGGGGCCACAAGAGTCGGACATGACTGAGCCACTAAGCGTACAACACACAAAGTAGCAGTATGACCAGGAAACTCAAAAATACTTAAATTACACCACATCAAATACGCCTCACCTTTCCTGTCATCACTTTATCTCCAGCTCTGCTCCCTTTCCTGACTCCCAGATTGGGAGATATAAGGTCAGGAAATAACCCCAGTGAGGGCCTGGCCTCTCAATTCCTCAGGCTCTGTATCTGCAGTAACATTCTGCTCAGTCAGTGGCATTCAGCACCCTCTCCAGTGGCCATCCTAGACTTCGTCATCACTCAGAACCTTTTAATTCACCTAAAGAACAAAAAAATTCAGATAACACCATTCTGTGACCACAATTTTCCATCTTTCCATGTTGTTCATTGTGAATAATCTCCTGCTATTGAGACCTTTTTCTCCCAACATCATCAACCCCTCTTCAGACTGAGAGTCAGTGGCACACATTTTAATCTTTAATTGCTATCTTAAACTTTGCCGCTTTGTCCTTTCATCACTCCCATCCAATGAAATCCAGACCTTAAATGAATCAGGGCTCAGCTGTTCATGCCAACAGAGCTCTGGGAAAAACCAAAAACATAACATTAAGCAGACTAGTACCGCTATAAATTTATGACACCAATTTCACCTGGGCCCTCAGCTCTAACCCCCTGATAATTCTCTATTCCATGAGGCTGGTTTTTACATTTTCTAGAACATTTTTAATCCTTATCTACCTTGCTTGACATTCAGAACTCCTACTCCTCCCTCTCTTTGAGGAGGCATGCTTGCTTCTTCAGTGGGAAAACAGAAGCGTTAATAAAGGATGCCTCATTCAAGCAGCAACCCCACCCATTCTTTCCTTCTTCCCCGCATAAAACTGAGATGTCCATTCTCCTACCTGAGGTCATTTTCTCCAGCTGAGCTCTGAACCTTTTCCTTGTGGCTTTCCCAAGAAACTCAGGCTACACTTCCACCTCTGTCTATCATGGCAATTTATCCCTTAACCTGATGTCCTGCTTCAGTTACCACCTTCTCTGTCTTTACTTTCTTTAGCAACGGAACGTAACTTTTGCTGGTCTTGAAAATTATACTTTTACTACTATTATTAAGAATAAAATTATGACTATTGTTATATATTATATATAAATGTGCTCACATTACATAAATACAAAATGTCAAATAAATGTTTTCTCTTCCTAATCGTCTCCCAAATACAAACCCCAGAGATAATCACTATAAGATTGTGCATATATGTTTGTTATATAGAGAGATATATAAGAATTTCTCATATAAATGGAATTGTATGATACATGCTGTCCTGCAACTTGCTGTTTTCATTTTTTCCGTTTTATATATCTTTCCAAATTAGTGCATATAAGTACATCTCATTCTTTTTAATGTGTGTGTTAACTGCTCAGTGGTGTCTAACTCTTTGCTACCCCATGGACTGTAGCCCACTAGTCTCATTTGTCCTGGGATTTTCCAGGCAAAGATACTAGTGTGGGCTGCCATTCCCTCCTCCACGGGAAATTCCCAACCCAGGGATCGTACCAGGTCTCCTAGATTGCAGGGAGACTCTTCACTGTCTGAACCAGCAGAGCTGCATTTAATTTTCATGGTTTTAAACATTCACTGCTCTATTCCTCAGTTCCTAGAACAGTATCTGGCAAATAGCAGGCACTCAATGAATATGAATATGGACTTCCCTGCTGGCTCAGATGGTAAAGCATCTGCCTACTATGTGGGAGACCCAATTTGATCCCTGGGCCGGGAAGATTCCCTGGAGAAGGAAATGGCAGCCCACTCAGGTACTCTTGCCTCGAAAATCCCATAGACAGAGGACCCTGGTAGACTACAGTCCATGGGATGGCAAAGAGTCTGACACGACTGAGCGACTTCACTTTCACTTTTTATTTTATGAGTGTTTAATGAATAAGTGAATGAACAAACTACATTGTTTATGAGTGAGTAGGCAATGGCACCCCACTCCAGTACTCTTGCCTGGAAAATACCATGGATGGAGGAGCCTGGTAGGCTGCAGTCCATGGGGTCACTAAGAGTCAGACACGACTGAGCGAGTTCACTTTCACTTTTCACTTTCATGCATTGGAGAAGGAAATGGCAACCCACTCCAGTGTTTTTGCCTGGAGAATCCCAGGGATGGGGGAGCCTGGTAGGCTGCCATCTGTGGGATCGCACAGAGTTGGACACGACTGAAACGACTTAGCAGCAGCAGCAGCATACTACATTTGAAAGCAGTGCTTTCTTGATTTACATTTGGATTATCTTTAGTTTACTGCTTTTGCAGATAAACTTAGCCTGAACAGTAGTTCATACCCTTCCTGTTGCATCTTCTGGTCCATATATCTTCCTGCTCCCCTCGTCTGTGTACCTCCATCTACTTTGGCAGAAATAGTTTCTGTTTCACGTATGACCAGTAAAGAAATTGCTTTTGATTGGCATGAACAAGAAACCCAGCAAGAATGAGCATATGTGATGTATAGCATTTGCTGGAAATTTCTCTAGTCCCACTAAGGTGTGATTCACCAATGATTCTGATTCTTCTTCTTTCAGACACAGAGTGGGATAGTTCTTTGTTCCCTTTTAAAGGTCCCTTAAAGTGACTTGCCTCTGCCAGCTGCAGTCTTAAGGAGCCAGCACAATTGTTTTGTTCTTCCATTTACAGTATAGGCTTCTTTTGCATGGGTCCCAGAACAGAGCTGCCCCTGCCAACACAGTGTGGGTATGCAATGATAGCAAGAAATAAATCTTGCTTGTAAAGCCCTTGAAATTTAGGGATTGTTTGCTATGGAATCCAACCTAGCTCCTCCCAACTTCCCTGTGGTCCAGGGCAGGCCCACATCAAGTTCTTGAAGCTGCTTCTTTTTTATAAAGGACTTTTTCAATTGAATTGTAGTTAACATATAATATTTTATTAGTCTCACATGTGTAACATAGTGATTTAATATTTTACACATGATGAAATAATCAGTTAGACCAGTTACATCCATCATCATAACAGTTAATAGTAATGACCACATTCCCTATATATCTATCTCATCCCCAGGACATATTTATCTTACAGATGGAAGTTTGTACCTTTTAATTCCCTTCAACTATTTCATTCATCCCCCAACCCCCTCCTCTCTGGCAACAAACTTGTTTGTTCTCTGCATTTTGAGACTGTTTCTGTTTTGTTTTGTTGGTTAATTTGTCTTGTTAATTTAGATCCTACATATAAATGAAATCATATGGTCTTTGTTTTCCTCTGTCTGACTTACTTCACTTGGTATAACACTCTGCAGATCCATTCATATTGCTGGAATGGAAAATTTTCATGCTTTTCATTCTCTATGTATACATATCATATCTTCTCCATTCATCTATGGATGAACACTTAGGTTGATTCTATATCTTGGCTATTGTAAATAATGCTTCAATTTGAACATTGGGGGACATATAACTTTTTCTAATTAATCTGGTTTTTATATTATTTGGATAAATACCCAGAAGTAAAATTGCTGAATCATATGGTCATTCTATTTTTAAATTTTCAAGCGACTTTCACACTGTTTTCCATGACTGCACTAATTTACATTCCAACCAACAGTGTACAAGTGTTCCCTTTTCTCCACATCTTTGCCAATGCTTCTTTCTTGTCTTTCTAAAATAGCCCTTCTACGTACAGATGGCTAATAAACACATGAAAAGATGCTCAATATCACGCATTATCAGAGAAATGCAAATCAAAACCACAGTGAGGTACCATCTCACACCAGTCAGAATGGCTGGTGTCCAAAAGTCTACAAACAATAAATGCTGGAGAGAGTGCAGAGAAAAGGGTTAGGGACTCTTACATTGTTGGTGGGAATGCAAACTAGTACAGCCACTATGGAGAACAGTGTGGAGATTCCTTAAAAGACTGAAAATAGAACTGCCATATGACCCAGCAGTCCCACGGCTGGGCATACACATCGAGGAGACCAGAATTGAAAGAGACACATGTACCCCAATGTTCATCGCAGCACTGTTTACAATAGCCAGGACATGGAAGCAACGTAGATGCCCATCAGCAGACGAATGGGTAAGAAAGCTGTGGTACATATACATATTGTAATATTACTCAGCTATTTGAAAGAACACATTTGAATCAGTTCTAATGAGGCAGATGAAACTAGAGTCTATTATACAGAGTGAACTAAGTCAGAATGGAAAACACCAATATAGTATATTAACGCATATATATGGAATTTAGAGAGATAGTAATGATGACCCTATATGTGAGACAGCAAAAGAGACAGAGATGTAAAGAACAGACTTTCGGACTCTGTGGGAGAAGGCGAGAGTGGGATGATTTGAGAGAATAGCATGGAAACATGTACATTATCATACGTGAAATAGATCACCAGTCCAGGTTTGATGCATGGACAGGGTGCTCAGCGCTGGTGCACTGGGATTACCCTGAGGGATGGGATGGGGAGGGGAAGTGAGAGGGGGGTTCAGGATAGGGAACACATGTACACCTATGGCTGATTCATGTCAATGTATGGCAAAAACCACTACAATACTGTAAAGTAACTCGCCTCCAATTAAAATAAATTAATTAATTTAAAAAAATTAAACAGCCCTTCTGACAGATGTGTGTGAGGTGGTAGCTCATTGTGGTTTTGATTTGCATTTCCCTGATCATTAGTTATGCTGAGCATATTTTCATGTTGGTCATTTGTATGTCTTCTTTGGAAAGAACATCTATTCAAGTTGCCAGTCTGCTTTGTTCTGTTTTGTTGAAATTGAGTTTTATGGACAGTTTATATATTTTAGATATAAACCCCTAATCAAATATATCATTTGCCAATATATTTTCACCTTTTCATTTTGTTGGTGATTTTCTTTGCTATGAAAAGATTTTTGGCTTGATGTAGTCCCATTTGTTCATTTTTTATTTTATTTTCCTTGCCTAAGAAGATATATACAAAAAAGTATCACTAAAACTGATGTCAAAGTGTTATTGCCTATGTTTTTCTAAGAATTTTATGGCATTTGGTCTTACATTTCAGTCTTTAATCCATTTTGAGCTTATTTTGGTACATAATATAAGAAAATTATATAGATTCATTCTTTAGCATGTAGCTCTTCAGTTTTCCAACACTGTTTATTAAAGAGCCTGTCTTTTCCCCATTTTATATTCTCACCTCCTTTGTTGTAGATTAATTGATCATATGAACATGGTTTTATTTCTGGATTCTATTCTGTACCACTGATTCATGGGTCTGTTTTTGTGCCAAAATCATACTATTTTGATTACTGTAATTCTATAGTATAGTTCCAAGTCTGGAAGTATGATATCTCCAGTTGTATTCTTTCTCAAGATTTCTTTGCCTATTCTGGGTCTTTTGTAGTTCCATACAAATTTTCATATAACTTGCTCTAGTCCTATATTTTGTTAAGGATTACATTGAGTCTGTAGATTGTTTTGAATAGTATAGACATTTTAAGGATATTGATTCTACTAATCCATGAGCACAATATACCTTTCCACTTATTTGTGTTGTCTTTCATTTCTTTCCTCAAGTCTTATAGTCTTAGGTTTTTCATCTCTTTGGTTAAATTTATTCCTAGGCTGCACAGTTTCTAAAGGTATCATATCGGTTTCCTGATTCATTTCTTCCTCCAAGACTGGGCTGGGTACTCTGGTCCCTTCTGATGGCCTGTGCTTCAGATACATAACCTTTGTCAGTACAGAAGTCTCTGACTTCTTCTGATAACAATTTTCTCTACCCTTGGCTACCTTGCTCCAAAGAATTATTTGTTATTCAGCAAATGTACTGCATGATTCTCTCTCAGATAAATTGGAAGAAGACAAAATATAATTGTTATTTTGAGATATATCCTTATCGCCCTCAGCACCCTCGCCTAGAGCAACTGTTCTTCCAGGGCATTGCCTGCAGCGTCTCTATAAGCCTTCCTGTTTCCTGCTTCCTCGCTTGGCCTGATTCATTAGGACCATGGAGAAGTCTGCACTGTCGTTCATGGCATTCCTCTCACACCGTTACAGAGAACAGCTCTTGGTGTCAGATGGTCTGTAGCAGCATTAGGAGAACAAGCCTCTGTTACACTTACTTTCCATCTGCTCTCAAGCCAGGGTTTACTCCCATGTGTTGGAAAGAATGCTTTGGGTGAACACCTGTCTCTTCCTCCAAGGTTTCTGTCATTTTGCCTTTACCACAAAAGCCAGACCAATGTCCACCTCAACAAAACAACAAAAAAGGAATTATCTCATGTTTCAAAACCTAGATCAGTCCTTTGTAAGCTGAATCTGTCCCATGTATATTAAGCCCTGCCTGCAAGATGCCTGGTGTGGATAACTTGACATGACCGCCAATAACTCTAATCCTTTTTGTGGCATAGTTTTACAAACTGCAAGCAAATTAAAAGAGCTTTTTGGCTGGCTTTTGCCTCAAAACAGTTCCAAAATGTAGTTACCTAAAGCAACTACTTATAAACAAGCATTCTTCTGGGAAGTCCTTCTGATATGGTTCAAGCTCAGCTTGTCTCTGTTAGCCTAGCTTAGGTATCTGTAGTCAGTTGGCAAGTTGACTGGAGACTGGCTAGTTCCCATGGACTCACATATCTGCTATCAGCTGAGACAAAGAAGGGGCATATATCTCTCATCAGCCAGCAAGATAGCCTAGACTTATTCACATGATGGTGGACATAGGATTTCAAGAACAGCAACAAGGGGAACCCTAATGCACAAAGTGATTTGCAAGGTTCTGCTTACAATGTATTTGTTACTTCTGTCCCATTGGCCAAAGCAAATGACAAAGTAGCCCAAACTCAAAGGATGAAGAAAGCTTCTACCTCAAATTGGAGGGTTTCTTAAAAATGTAGATACAAGGACAGGAAGCATCTGTGGCCATTTTTTGCATCTGCCATAAAAGGGCAGTCTCCAACCCAGGCCTCAGGCTTCCTTTTCAAAGCCTCAGGCTTCCTCAGGCTTTCTTTCCTTTCTGTCCACTCAGTGGACTCATTCCACTCTCACAGGACCCTTTAGAAGCCTGAGATATGTCCTATATCATCTCTAGTTCCCCAAATCTGCACTGGTGTCTATAGCACAAAATGCCATTCTGTATGGCTTGGGATAAAAGACAAACTATTTGTAAACAACTATATAAATGGTTTCCAAATCAGAAACTCAATAGTTAAAGTTTGAGTAGCATACCATTACTATGTGAATTTTTAAGAGCTGCAGTAATTAGCATATTGAGTTCTTTTAATTTCAATTACTCCTTAACTTCAAGTACTAGCATTTCTTAATGTTGTATAATTTACCCATAGAGAAACATCCTCATGTCTTGTACCTGGCACTTCATTCTCTGCACTTTTCTTTACAGCTTCCAGATTGCAAGGTATACTAATACTTGTTAACATACACACTGTGGAAAATCTGGAATTGCACTGTATAATATAGTTATTAGCCACATGTGGTTATTGAGTATTTCAAATATGGCTAGTTCAAATTTAGATGTGCTTTCATTTAAATATATCTATACTTAAATGCAGTATGTATATATATATATATATATATACACACACACACACACATACTGCATTTTTAGGATGTAGTATGAAGAAAAGAATGTTAAATACAATGCTAATAACTTTCACATTGATTACATATCAAAATGACTATTTTGAAAATTTGGGTTAAATAAAATATATTATTTAAACTGATTTCACATGTTTATTTTTACTTTTTAAATGTAGCTACTAAAATTTATACATTTTGGCTCTCATAATTTATTCTAGAAATTTACAGAAAAATAAAAGATAATATGTTATATTAATATCAGCCAAATTATGTTCAAATATATTTGAGAACAAAGAACATTATGAAAGATAAAGAAGTTTATTATATAATAAAAAAGGGTCAGTTATCAAGAAGATACAAATTCTAAACATTTATGCCCCTAATAATAGTACTTTAAAATATATGAAGCAAAAACTAAAAGCTGCAGGAAATAATAGACAAACCTAAAAAGAGAATTTTGATACTCCTTCTTCCAATCATTGACAGAACAGATAGACTGAAAATCAGCCAGGATAGAGAAGACTGGAACCATATTAGCAGCCAACTTTATCTAACTGACATTTATAAGGAGTGCCACTCAGCAACAATACACAGTCTTTATAAGAATACATGGAATATTGAGCAAGTGCCACATTCTAAGCCATAAAACATGTATCAATAAAATTGATAAATCCAAGGCAGACTGGTCAGGAAACAAAAAGAGAGAAGATATGAATTATCAGCATCAGGAACAAGCATCATTATAGATCCTACAGCCAATCAAAGAATAAGAAAGTCACTACTAATGGAGTATTACTCAGCCATTAAAAAGAATACATTTGAATCAGTTCTAATGAGATGGATGAAACTGGAGCCAATTATACAGAGTGAAGTAAGCCTGAAAGAAAAACACCAATACAGTATACTGACACATATATACGGAATTTAGAAAGATGGTAATGATGACCCTGTATGCGAGGCAGCAAAAGAGACACAGATATGTACAGCGGACTTTTGGACTCTGAGGGAGAGGGTGGGATGATTCGGGAGGATGGCATTGAAACATGTATACTATCATGTAAGAAACAAATCGCTAGTCTATGTATGATGCAGGATGCAGGATCCTTGGGTCTGGTGCACAGGGATGATCCAGAGGGATGATGTGGGGTGGGAGGTAGGATGGGGGTTCATGTTTGGGAGCTCATGTACACCCCGTGGCGGATTCATGTCAATGTATGCCAAAACCAATACAGTATTGCAAACTAAAATAAAGCAAAAATAAAAATTTTAAATTAAAAAAAAAGAGAGAGAGAGGAAAAAAAAAAGAAAGTCACAACTATAGAAGGTAGTAAGGTAAAAAATACTGTATTTTGTGTGAATGTGACGAGAACTCTCCTGCACAGTGAAGTATATTGCTGCAACTTCTTTCCTGAGCATGTATCCAAGAGAAAGCCTCAAGCAATTTCCTTTTTGCGTTTTTCTTGCTCCAATTTTTCAATCTCCAGAGACAATTTATGTAACTCCAGGGCCACCTTTGCCTCCCAGGCATTCGGGAGACACTTTAGGAGTTTTTGGCCTTTCAAGACTGCCTCACAAAGTTCAACAGGTACCTGAAAGAGGAAACAAAAAGAATGATTTCAGAAAGTTTCCTCATCCTTGTAAAGGGTGTGCTTCTTCAGGAGGTCTTATAGCATAAGGAAGACTGGAAAATGAAGAACAACCCCAGGACTGATGATGGATAGGAAACTCCAGAAAAATACTTTGGATCCTAGAAAAATATTTCCCTGAGAGATCAGTCTGTGTCTGTTCTTAGATAAATCAGCATCAGTGCCAAGCATAGAGGAAGTATAAGCAAAAGGGAAATCCCCCCAAAAAACAACTAGCATGTCACTTCTGCTGACCAACCAGAAATGGAGCAAAACCACATAATTTATTGGAGGAAATATCAAAGGCTAGATATCTGGTCAATAAGACTCTTGTTCACACACCTGAGATGACCTACTGTAAGGTGGAAAGAGCCAATAGACACCTTATAAATTCACCCCCCCACAACTGAAATAGACCTTTAGGGCATATTATTTCTTTTTCTATTTTATGAACCATCCCATTTCCTTTAATTTATTTTGAGGTGTCATATGACATAAAATTCATTGGCTGTTACTCACCTTCTCACACTTGGGCACGTCCGGACTCCAAGATTTGTTCTCTGAGCAAAAGATGTTCTGGGAACCAACCATCCTATAGCCAGGGTTACACCTGATGGTGACGGTTTCAGGGGTGACATATTGATCCTTCTCCACAGACAGCTTTCCATTTGATATTTCTGGTTTTTGGCATACAGCTGTAATCAAGACACATTTTCTTAGCTTTGTGGCTATCTTAAATACAACACATTTTAACACCAATAATATCGTTTAAAAAGGATAAAAATATTGCTGAATTCTACCTTTCTTTTCTACGCTACTGATACATTACTACTATTACTACTTCTACCAACACTGGCAAGTATTTATGGAGATCTGGCTGGAATCACCTATGTGCAAACACATATATACATCACTTAGTGTAAGCTTTCAGCAACTCTGTGAGGGAGGCCCTATGGTTATCTCCACCTTAGAGACGAGGCAACTGAGACACAGGGAAGTTAAATGCCTTGCCCCACATCACAGAATTGCAGTGGCAGAGAAAAAGTGAGAGCCTAGGGTTTGTTCTGAGCTGTTAACTTCTGCCCTATGGGACCTCTCTTTTGCCTCAGTTTCCTCTTGTGTAAAAAAAAAAAAAAATAGCACCAGTAACTCAGCTCCTGGAGTTATTATGAGTGAAATGATTTAAATAACTTTAGGAACATTTTCCTTATTCTGCCATAATAGTCACTTACCCAATAAGGAGGTCAACCCCATCAGTCAACTCTCCCATGAAAAGTTCTGGCCTCTATAAGAATTTGAGGGTGCCATTTATTGGATATGTGGGAATTAAATCTGAGTGGACCTCACTCAGGCTCAAGCACATGCTCATGACAACTCTACCTCTGGCTGGGAGGACACATTCTCTCAGAGTCACTTCTGAATTACTACACAGTAGCTCTATCTCTTAGTGCTATAAGAGAACCTAGATTACCTTTACATTGAGGAGCCGGTGGTGACCAATTGAAAAATGTGCAGGAGATTCTAGCCTCTCCAACAAGAGTATATCCTTCCTGACATTCATACTCAACCACATCCGTTCCAAATATTTCTCTTTCAATATATGTAAAGTGTCCATGTTTAACTTCAGGTGGTGCACTACAACCTTCAATGGTGAGAGAAGAGGATTTTGTTGTTGTTGTTTAAACAAAGCAGCACATTAAACAAAGCAGCATTCAACTAAACTGATCTATTGAAAGACTTTCATCCTTCCCAATCAATTTCATTGCCCATAAGATAATTGGAATAATTCACAAAGAAGGAATGTGGTGGTTGGGTTGTGGTTTAGTCGCTAAGTCGTGTCCAACTCTTGTGACTTCATGCACTGTAGCCTGCCAGGCTTCTCTGTCCATGGGATTCTCCAGGCAAGAATACTGTTTGGGTTTCCATTTCCTTCTCCAGGGGATCTTCCCAACCCAAGGATCGAACCCGGGTCTCCAGCATTGCAGGCAGATTCTTTACCAACTGAGCTATGGAGGAAGCACCAAAGAAATATTGTGCTCCTCTATTACCATGTGGCTGGAAATTAAGGAAAGGAGGTACGTATAAGGGTATCTGAGGGAAAGAGAACTGATCCTCACCTCGTATACAACTATTTTTTTTCAGTAAGTTTAAATATTTAGCAAAATGTGCATAAGCATTTACTATAAAATGTCACACAGTACTTGAAGCATTTAACAAACATTAACTCATCTAATTCTCCCAAACAACCCTATGAGGTAGGCATTATTATTATTTTCATTTCATAGATGAGGAAACACAGAGAAGTACAGTACTTTCTCAAGGTCACACAAGGGAGGGACTGAGTCAGTGCAGTTCTGCTCCACGCAGACCATGGTCTTGGCAATACACTGCCCTCAGCAAAGAGAATGGGCTACTTGGGGACAGTGGAAGACTTTCAGTAATTAAAGTTTAGAGTCAGTCTTTTTTTTTTTTTTTCTATTTAACTAAAGTTACTAAAGAAACATCTGTGATCGATCAAGAGACATTGTTCTGTGAAAACTTGTAGGGACTGTGCAAATCCAGAATACCTTACCACCTCTGAACCCATCAATCCCAAGAGTATTTTGTGTTTCTGCACCTTTTATAGAAGAGAATGTTAGAAAATGGTTTCTGAAATTACTTTAATAATGAAATAAGCATTAATCTATACAAAGACATTATATCAAATTTAACAAAGCCTTGGAGGATTTAGTTAATAATTTTAAAATATTGATAAATACACATCATTTTAAGAAACAGATGTTAGGTTTATTGGTACTTGGAAAGCTTTCATAATTTTGTGTCTTCTATAAATAAAAGATTAAAGCCATAGAGTAAACCTGGGTTCACTGAATTTTCTACAGCACCTCACAGAAATCAGAGAAATATTTCACTTACCATATTTATTGTAAAAGGATATAACACAGGAACAGCCGTACGGAAGAGATGCAAAGGGCAAAGTGTGTGAAAGGGGCACAGAGCTTCCATGCCATCTCCAGAAAGGCCAGTTTTCCCTGCACCTCTACATATTCACCAACCAGAAGCTCTCTAAGTCCCATGTTTTGGGGGTTTTATGGAGGCTTTATCACATAGGCATGGCTAATAAAAACATTGGTCATTAGCAACTGATTCAGCCTCCAGCCCCTGCCTCCTCACCAGAAGCTGAAGGTAAGACTGATAATTCCAACCCTCTAATCATATGATTAGCAACCAGTGCCCATCTTTGGGCTTACTCATGATTCAGTGGTCAAGAATCCGCTTGCTATGCAGGAGACACAGGAGACATGGTTTCGATCCCTGGGTCAGGAAGACCCCCTGGAGGAGAGCATGGCAACCACTCCAGTATTCCTGCCTAGAGAAATCCAGGAAAAGAGGAGCCTTGCGGGCTACAGTCCAAAGAGTCAAACACGACTGAAGCGACTTGAGCACCCATCTTTAGTTGGGGTTCCGAAATTAGTTCCTTAGACAACTTTTTCATCATCTTTACTTAGGATATTATCAGAATGTTGGGAGCTGTGAGCCAGGAACCGTAGACAAAAAACAAATACACATTTTCTGAATGACCAAATGACCAAAAAATATTTTTTTTCTTTCAAATCACATTATCACATTTGTGAATGTACCTGACCAACTCTGGCACAGAGCAATCTTTGGTTTCTCTGAACTACATTTCTTGTTAGCAATAACAGGTGTATCTATCTATGTCCTAAGCACTGTGTTAAGGACTTCACTTACAACATCCCATTTAATTTAAAACAAAAACAAAAACAAAGAAACCTTACTTGAGTGTCATTGTCAACCTCATTTACAGAAGAAGGAACAGACTAATCTAATCAATAAAGTATAAATAGAAAGATTAAGAAAATAAATCACACAATGAAGTACAAGTCTTCAAATCTGTTAAAGACATTCTATTTTCTGTCTCACTGGTTTGGCAGTTATATTGTGGGGTATGTGTGTGTGCATATCTGAGCTGACAGTTAGATAAGTAGATGGACAGATCTTTATTTTCCTTTTGCATCTTGAGGGCAGGGAGCACATTTCATACCTCTCCACACTACAGACACTTAGAATGTTCTTCTGAGAGAGGCAGTTCCCAAACAGATATTTGTGAGAAGGCGATGTTACCTATACAGGAAGTCTAGAGCTCAAGTATAGCCCTTCCTGAGGCTCACGTGAAATAAATTTTTATTAACACAATAGACATAAGACTGTTGCACTAAACTCCATGGAGAATATTAAGGAGCACATTGGAGCCTCGTTAAAATAGTGAGGATGGCATATAAATAATTACATCAAAATAGCAGGCAGAGTATGGTATTTGTCAAAAGAAAGCAGAAAATATGTATTATAAGAAGAGGGAGAGAGAATCCCATGCATTAAATATGCCAGGAAAATGCCTCCTAGGGGCAGGACTTGGAATTGGATAGTTAGCTGCATTATGAGGCATTTTATATTGAGGGGCAATTATGTTAGCAACAATGAGAGGGAGCAAATCACATGGGAATCTTTATGGTTGGTTAATAGGCTAGTTTGACTAGAGAAACACATAGGGGAGAAGTGTGAGACATAAGCTATGAAGCTGGGATCAGATTATGACAGGTTTTAAACAATAGGCTGGGTTAAAGGCATAATTCCATAAACAATGGAGGAATTAAGGAAATGAAAAGGAAGGAGTTTATTCAAAAGATAAATGAATAGCTCACAAGACTTCTTGACCAATGATATATGGCCTTTCTTTACTGACTTACCCAATAGAAATAGAAATTCAAAGATGAACGTGGAAGGTTGGTAGAATAAATACACCACACACAGAGACACACACACACACATGCACGAAAGAGAATCTATTACTTGCTAAATAAATTTAAAAAAATCATCAGGTCCAATTCCTAGGCAAACACTTGAAGAAGTTTATAATCCTATATTGACTTTTTTAGCCGTCTCTCAATTATTTTCATCTTTTTGTGGAAGAAGCCTCCAAAATAATGATACCACCATATCCTCTTTAGAAACTAACTTAGACAAAAGAAAAATCATATAAGAAAAAAAAATCTATACATTAAAAGAAACTCAAGAGGAGTATGAATCAATTGTGATGTGTAGACCTTACTTGGATTCTAATTTGAATAAATAAAGGTACAAAAACATTTATAAATAAGACAATCAGGAAAATTTAAAAACTAGATACTTGATATTATGTAATTATTACTTAATTTTACCTATGATAATGGTTTATCATAGCTTTTAAGAAAGAATGCCTATCTTTTAGAGATACATGCTAAAATATTCAGAAGTAATATCCAAGATTTCCATCTAAATAGCTTAGACTGGGCAAAATGGATGTGGATATGGTTAAAACAAGAATGGTCATGAGTTGATAATTGCTGAATCTGAGTAATAAGTATTTGAAGCTTTGTACATATTTTAAGTTATCAATAGGAAAAAAGAAATCACATTTTCTGATTAAAAAAATCACCTTTAATGCACAGATTGTATTTATATAAAGCACAACTAAATGCTCTAGTCACATTTCTCCACAGAGTCCTACAGGTGCTATCAAATCTTCTCAATGCTGATTAATTTATAAACATTACCAAACTGCAAAAAATAAAACTTTATATATATAAAATGTCATTTACAGAGAGCTTTTTAACATATAACTTATGACTTAAGATTCTAGTTAATTTTCTCAGAATTTGTGGTAAAAGTTACAATTTCAAATCTACTTAAGAGATGGCAATAACATGCCAATGGATTAGGAAAAAAATTATCTCTGAAGGTAATAAACTAATTTAAAAATTAAGAAATTACAAGCATTTGTGAGTTCATATTTATGTATAATTATGAAAGTAATGTTATTTGCAGTTTATTCTTTTTTTTAATTGAAACATAATCAACCTCAATATTATGTTCAATCTAGGTGTACAACACATTTATTTACCTCATAAAATGCATGCATGTTCTATTGCTCAGTCATGTCCAACTCTTTGTGACTCCATGGACTGTAGTTCACTAGGCTCCTCTGTCCATGGGATTTCCCAGGCAAGAATACTGGAGTGGGTTGCCATTTCCTTCCCCAGGGGATCTTCCCTACCCTGGGATGGAACTTGCATCTTCTGCATTGCAAGCAGATTCTTTACCATCTGAACCAGCAGGGAAGCCCTTTATAAATGCTCACCATGATAATCTAGTTACTATCTGTCATCATACAAGGCTATTACAATACTGTTGACCATGTTCCCCCTTCTGTTCATTTTATTCCCACAATTCATTATCTGTTTACTAGTGCAGACCCCTAGGAATTCATACAAAACAGCTGTTTCTCTAATAATAATAATAATAATATAAATATAAAAGTACTAAAAAAAATTTTTGAAAATATTTGGGAATTTAGTAGTTCCATTAATAAAATAGAAGTTAATAAACAATTTATTATAACATTGGTAAAGCAATTTGTTAACTGAAATTGACATTAGTAAAACAAGTTATTATACCTCCCACAAAGTAATATAAAACATTTCAATTTGATCATACTTTTAAAATTCCTAATATGGAATGAATATATTTGCAATTGATTGGTTTAACTACCTTCTTGCCATTAATTGAACACTTTTCTAATTGCTCTTCTGGGACCTGAGAATCCGCAGCTATTTTACTCACCTTGTAAGCTGTCCGGGCAGAGGAGCACGGTCAGAATCCCATGGAGGTACAGAACTGGGGACTTTCTCCCTGACACAGGCTTCATGGTAAGTGTTGACAATTGTGACCAACGGAAGCTCAAAGATCACAGGTTGCACCTGAAAATATATGGAAGGAAGAGAGTGAGTTAGCAGCAGCACTCTCCAAATGAGTTCAGCTGCACAATAGTCAGCAAAACCCCAGCGTAAAAAGAAATACAGGTCAAAACTCTGAACTGAGAGCTTCTTTCTCCTCAGTTAGGAAGAAACTGGGTAGAACAGGGCAGAATTAGGACTTTTGCAATCAACTGAGTCAAAGGGCATGAGAAAACTCAATATTATCATCAAGATCTGATACCACAAGCAAGTGGGACTTCTGAGAGTATTTAGAACTCTGAGAGTATTTAGAAACCGTAACTCCAATCTTTATTTATTTATTTATTTATTGTGCTAGGACTGGATATTGCTCTCTTGAAATGTAAATGATTAATTTCTGAGCGACAAGATAAATAAGGGTTTTTGTTTGTTTGTTTGTTTTGTTTTTAAGGCACTTTGGTTCAGAGTGGAATTCTCCACAATTCTCAAAGCAAAACTTGAGTTAGTTCAAGCTGAGCATTAAGTCCAGTGGAGCTTGGGTACTAGTGAGAGAGGAAGCCATTCCTGAAAAGCACTAACTATTAGGAAAAGTTGTGACTTTGATTATTAGTTTGGACTGACAATAGTAATACTAAATTTTAAAAAACAGAACCTCTTGGAGAAAGTTGTTTAGTTCCTGAAGTTCTAAAGCCCAGTGAGGAAAGACAAGCATGGTAAGACTCAGGAATATAAATGGGCTTGAAAATATCACTCTTCCAAAGAAAGGCAATGCCAAAAAATGCTCAAACTACCACACAATTGCACTCATCTCACGCACTAGGAAAATAATGCTCAAAATTTTCCAAGCCAGGCTTCAACAGAACATGAACTGTGAACTTCCAGATGTTCAAGCTGGATTTAGAAAAGGCAGAGGATCCAGAGAGATGATATGGGGTGGGAGATGGAATGGGGATTCAGGATTGGGAGCTCGTATACATCCATGGTGGATTTATGTCAATGTATGGCAAAACCAATACAGTATTGTAAAAGTAAAATAAAGTAAAAATAAAATTAAAAAGAAAAAAAGAAAGAAAAGGCAGAGGAGCCAGAGATCAAATTGCCAACATCTGTTAGATTATCAAAAAAGCAAGAGAGTTCCAGAAAAACATCTACTTCCACTTTATTGACTATGCCAATGCCTTTGACTGTGTAGACCACAACAAACTCTGGAACATTCTTAAAGAGCTGGGAATACCAGATCACCTGAGCTGCCTCCTGAGAAATATGTATGCAGGTCAGGAACCAACAGTTAGAACTGGACATGGAACAACAGACTGGTTCCAAATAGGAAAAGGAGTACATCAAGGCTGTATATTGTCACCCTGCTTATTTAACTTATATGCAGAGTACATCATGAGAAACGCTGAGCTGGATGAAGTACAAGCTGGAATCAAGATTGCCAGGAGAAATATCAAGAACCTCAGATATGCAGATGACACCACCCTTATGGCAGAAAGTGAAGAGGAGCTAAAAAGCCTCTTGATGAAAGTGAAAGAGGAGAGTGAAAAAATTGGCTTAAAACTCAACATTCAGAAAACTAAGTTCATGGCACCTGGTCCCATAACTTCATAGCAAATAGATGGGGAAACAGTGACAGACTTTATTTTGGGGGGGACTCTAAAATCACTTCAGATGGTGACTGCAGCCATGAAATTAAAAGATGCTTGCTCCTTGGAATAAAAGTTATGACAAACCTAGACAGCATATTCAAAAGCAGAGACATTACTTTGCCAAGATCCATCTAGTCAAAGCTATGGTTTTCCCAGTAGTCATATATGGATGTCAGAGTTGAACTACAAAGAAAGCTGAGTGCTGGAGAATTGATGTTTTTGAACTGCGGTGTTGGAGAAGACTCTTGAGAGTCCCTTGGACTGCAAGGAGATCCAACCAGTCCATCCTAAAGGAAATCAGTCCTGAATATTCACTGGAAGGACTGATGTTGAAGCTGAAACTCCAGTACTTTGGCCACCTGATGGGAAGAACTGACTCATTTGAAAAGTCCCTGATACTGGGAAAGATTGAAGGCAGGAGGAAAAGGGGATGTCAGAAGATAAGATGGTTTGATGACGTCACCAGTTCGATGGACATGAGTTTTAGCAAACTCCAGGAGTTGGTAATGGACAGGGAGGCCTGGATTGCTGCAGTCCATGGGGTCGCAAAGAGTCGGATATGACTGAGTGACTGAACTGAACTGAAAATAGTACTCAGACAATATTTGAGTGAGACCTTCCTTGTAGTTATTGCTGCTTTACCTAAGACACTTAATGAGTCATCCTTTGGTGCCTTTCTAATCTGTTAGAAGAGGGAAGAGTGGTGCCTGAAATCCTGAATAATGAAGTGGTCGTGAGTGGTTAAATATGAAGAGAGAAAGGTTCCAGAAGACCTTAAGAATATTCAGATGTATTTTATCAACCAAAAGACACATCCAGTCCTGTGTTACATTTCTGACAAAGGCAGCGAAAGACAAGGGTTTACCTGCATAATTTTCATCTTTAATGTAAGTAATAACTGGAAATATACTGATGTTTATTAAAAGAAGGCAATGAGTTTTGGGAAATGCCTGAAAAATGAACTTCCCAGCAAGTTCAGCTGTGGGTAAAGAGTTTTTTTTTAAGTGTTCAAAATCCAAAGTGCTGACTCTCACCAGGGCTATGTAAATTATGGTGTAATACTGATCACATTACAGCCAAATTTCAGCCTTACCAGAAATGAAGGAAAACAAACACTTTCACCATGAATTTGCTTTCATTTAGAAAGAGAATCCAAGATATTACCAAATATTAGTTAGGAAAAAAAGCAATTTAGAACATCCACTAGAAGACAATTTTGAATTCTCACTTCTATCTATTAAGCCCTTACTCTGTGCCAACCAAGTTTCATAAGTAATTTTAATTGAGAAATGTTAACACTTGCCAAAAATTTACAAAAAACTAATGGCTGAACCAAGATTCATCTCCTAAAGAGCCACTAAATGGATGATATTGATGCAACCCACTCATGTTATTCAAATGGTTATACTTGTGTGTGAATTTAGTCAGTTCTGTACTGTTTTATCATATATGTAAGTTGGTGTATCCACTGCCACAATCAAAATCCAGAACAATTCCATTATCACAAGGAATTTTTATAGCCACACCCACCTCTTTCTTGGCTATCTCCTTATTCCTCAACCCTGGCAACCACTAATCTGGTTTCCATTTCTAAAACTTTGTCATTTTAAAACTGTTGCATAAATAGAATGTACAGTAAAATCTTTGGGTATTAGATTTCTTTCATTCAACATAATTCCTTTGACATCCATTCAAGTTTTTGTACACGTCAACAGTCTTTTCCTTTTAATTGCTGAGTGGTATTCCATGGCACAGATGTATCACAGTGTTCACCTAATGATGGTGAACATTCTTGCCAGAATTTGATGTTGTCACCATTTTTTATTTTAGCCATTCTAATAAGTGTGCAGTAATAGCTTGTGGTCTTAATTTGCATTTCCTTAATAGGTAATGATGTTGAACAACTTTTCTTGTGCTAATTTGCCATTTATATGTCTCTTTAGTTTCTTCATGATTTTTGCCCATTTCCTAACTATTTTGTTTTCCACTGTTACGTTTTGAGAATCCTTTATTCTAGATATTGTTGTCGTTGTTATTGTTCAGTCACTCAGTCATGTCCAAACCTTTGTGACCTCATGGACTGCAGCATACCAGGCTTCCCTGTCCTTCACCATCTCCCAGAGCTTGCTCAAACTCATGTCCATTGAGTCAGTGATGCCATCCAGCCATCTCCTCCTCTGTCATCCCCTTCTCCTCCTGCCCTCAATCTTTCTCAGTATCAGGGTCTTTTCAGATGAGTCAGTTCTTTGAGTCAGGTGGCTAAAGTATTGAAGTTTTAGCTTCAGCATCAGTCCTTCCAATGAATATTCAGGGTTGATTTCCTTTAGGATTGACTGGTTTGATCTCCTTGCAGTCCAAGGGACTCTCAAGAGTCTTCTCCAACACCACAGTTCAAATGCATCAATCCTTTGGCATTCAGCTTTTTAATCGTCCAGGTCTCACATCCATACATGACTACTGGAAAAACCATAGCTCTGATTACATGGATATTTGTAGGCAAAGTAATGCTCTATTTTTTATATGCAGTCTAGATTGGTCATTGCTTTTCTTCCAAGGAGCAAGCATCTTTTCATTTCATGGATGCAGTCACAAGAAAATAAAATCTGCCATTGTTTCCATTGTTTCCCCATCTATTTGCTATAAAGTGATGGAACCAGATGCCATGATCTTTGTTTTACGAATGTTGAGTTTTAAGCCAGCTCTTCCACTTTCATCAATACTTCCCTTCAATATTGGAGATCTGGGTTCGATCCCTAGGTGGGGAAGATCCTCTGGAAAAGGAAATGGCAACCCGCTCCAGTACTCTTGCCTGGAAAATCCCATGTACAGAGGACCCCAGTCCATGGGGTTGCAAAGAGTCAGACACTGAGTGACTAACTTTCACTTTCATCAAGAGGCTTACCACCTCTTCACTTTCTGCCATAAGAATGGTGTCATCTGCATATCTGAGGTTACTGATATTTCTCCCCAGTCTTGGTTCCAGCTTGAGCTTCATCCAGCCTGGCATTTCACATGATGTAGTCTGCATAGAAGTTAAATAAACAGGGTGACAATATACATTCTTGACATACTCTTTTCCCAATTTTGAACCAATCTGTTGTTTCATGTCTTGTTCTAACTGTTGCTTCCTGACCTGCACACAGGTTTCACAGGTAAAGTGGTCTGGTATTCCCATCTCTTGAAGAACTTTGCACAGTTTGTTGTGATTCTCACAGTCAAAGGCTTTAGAGTAGTCAATGAAGCTGAAGTAGATATTTTACTGAAATTCTCTAGTTTTTGCTATGATCCAACAGATGTTGGCAATTTGATTTCTGGTTCCTCTGCCTTTTCTAAATCCAGCTTGCATATATGGAAGTTCTTGGTTTCCATACTGTTGAAACCTAGCTTGAAGGATTTTAATCAGTACTTTGCTAGCATGAGAAATGAGTGTAATTGTACAGTGAAAGTGAAAGTGAAAAGCTCAGTCTTGTCCGACCCTCAGCAACCCCATGGACTGCAGCCTTCCAGGCTCCTCTGTCCATGTGATTTTCCAGGCAAGAGTACTGGAGTGGGGTGCCATTGCCTTCTCTGAATTGTACAGTGGTTTGGACATTCTTTGTCATTGCCCTCTTGGGGGATTGGAATGAAAACTGACGTTTTCCAGTTCTGCAGCCACTGCTTAGTTTTCCAGTTTTGCTGGCATATTAGTTCTAGTCAGATATATGATTCAAAAGATTGTAGCTTGTCTTTCATCCCTTCACATGGTATATTGCAGAGAAAAGCTTCTCATTTTAATGAGGTCCAGCTTATCAACTTTACTTTTATGAATTTCCTTTTATGTCTTTTGGTGTCAAGCCTGAAATATTTCCCTTGCCTTATATCCCAAGAAGGTCTCCTATTTTTTTTTTTCTAAAAGTGCTATAGTTTTACATATTGCATATAAGTCTTCTATTCCATATTGTATCTCCTGCACATTTTCATAAAAATTTTTTTAAATTTTATGTTTGACATTTAAGTCAGGATTCATTTTGAGTTAATTTTTATGTAAAGTGGGAAGTTTAGATCAAAGTTCATTTTTTGCCAATAGATGTCCAGTTGCTCTAGCACAATTTGTCAAACAGGCTACCTTTTCTCCATTGGCTTGCTATTGCTTTCATCAAAAATCAATTAAGCATATTTGTGTGTAGATTTATTTTTAACTATCTAGCATGAGCTGTCAATTCAACAAGTGTTTATTGAACCCCAATAATGAGCCAAAATCTCTTCTGGGTGCTGTGGGTGCAACACTACTCAAGGCAGACAAAAATTTCAATACTCCTAAAGTTTATGGTCTAGTAAGAAAGATCAATATCGGCAAAAGAAAAATTAAAGCATATCATGAAGTCAGAAAGATAAGTACTGTGAAATAAAATAATGCAGGGTAAATTGGAAGATAGTAATGTCTCAGGAGCAATGAGCAGCATATATTAAACAATTTGTCCAAGGACGTTCTTTCTGAATAATTGACACCTTAGTGAAGACTTGAATTAAATATGGAGAGTAAACCGTGCAAATACCCAGCAGAAATATTTCTTGAAAGAGAGAACATGTCCTGCAAACTTGACTGAATGTATGTAAGAGTATGGAGAGTTCTATTTTCAGTACAGCTGTGTAAGCTTCTATGATTCTACTCCCTCACAGATAACTAGTATGAACTCTGAGCAAGACAGGGAGGCAAGGAGTACCTACCTAAAGGGACTAGAGAGTGAACCTCAGTGGATACATTCCAGAGAGCAATAGCTACTAGAAGAAGGAAGCAGCATAGAGCAAGTTTCCATTTGTGAAGGCTGTTAACTTCAGAGAAGACTGCATTTGGCCTGGTGGGGGATGTCTAACACTTTATAGAAAATCAGCAGACATTCTGGCAATAAGAGCCACTAGAAAATGAAGGGCTAAAAATTAAGGAGCCAAAAGAGGGGGAGACCTTCCTGTCTGTAAAACCTGCCCATCTCTGGCTGATCTCTAATCACTTAGTGAAAACAGCCCAGCTAAGGGTAAAAGAACTGAACAAAGCTTTGAGCTGCTATCCAAGACAGAATTTTCAGTTTGAGTCCAACTAAGTTAATTACATGCTTAAACCAACAAACTTTAACCCATCTTTTGGAGGGAAATAACAGAATCCATTCACAATGACCAGTATACAGTCCAAAATTATTTGCCATGAAGAAACTAGAAAGCCTGAACCATTCTTAAGGGGAAAAAAGTCAAAAAAACTCTCCTCAAGATTATCTAAATGCTGGAATAAGTAAATAAAGATCTAAAGATAGCTACAAAAACTATGCTAAGTGATGTAAAGGAATATAAGCTTATTAATGAGTGGAAACATAAATTTCAGTAGAAAAGCAGAAACTATACAAAACCACCAAGAGAAATTCTAAAACTGAAAAATACCATCTTTAAAACATTATTGGAGGACCTTAATGACAGATGAAAGAATCAATGAACTTAAGGATGAAGGAAAGTTATATGGCTCAAAATAGCCTGAAGTTAAAACTCCCCTTCAGGTCCTCCGCACCATTCTACGCAAAACAAAAACTCTCTCACCTGAAGAAAATAATGGACATTAAGGTTGATTATGCTCAGCTCCCAGCCAGTCCAGCCCCTGGCCAATCGCCACAATTCCTTGCCCCAGCTGTTTAAGAGATAACTACTCCTAAGAACCTTGGAGAAGAACAGGCCCCCTTAAGACAGTAGCTTTCCACATATATGCCTATATATACTTACTCTTTTCTTGGGTTAGTGCAGCAGCTCACTAATCTGACTGCTGCCCCTTCTCACCTCATTAAAGGTGATCTGTTCCTGTAAAGTGCTCGTCTCGTTCTTTTTCTGAACCTTGCCTTCTCTAACTCCCTTATCCTACAAAGGATACATTAATGGAAATTACCCAACCTTAAGATAAGAGATAAAAAATATTGATGTGTAAAAAATAGAGTCTCAGGGACTCATAGAAAAATATGAAAAGGTCTAATATACATGTAATTAGAGTATCATAAAGCAAGAAAATAAAGCTAAGGCAGACAAATTACTTGGAAAAATAATGATTTAAAATTTCTGAAGTTAGTGTAAGAGGGTGTATTTACAGATTCAAGATGTGCAAACCATGTCTAGGGACCTTATATTCAAGCATCTACAAACCAAAGATAAAATTTTTTATAGCATCTAGAGAAAATATTATTTATATACAGAGAACACTTTGAATGATTGCTAACTTCTTGCCAGAAATAGCAGAAGCCAGAAGACCAGCCTTTTTAAAGCACTGAAGGAGATGCAAGAAGAGCATTAGATCACATAAGGCTTTGTAGGCCCTGATGTAGCTTAGTCTATGAAGGGAATCTAATTAAGAATTTTAAACAGAGGAACAACCCCAATAGCTCTCCATGGCTACCAGGAGGCACAAGAATGGAAGCCTTTTGGAGTAATCTAGGCTAGAATTGATAATGTCTCAGTTCAGGGTAATAGTGGTAAATGTTAGACATGAAAGTATTTGAGATATATTTAGATTCTATTGTTGATCTCTATAATCATTTCATTTTATGCACTCTCAACCTTGTTTTAATTTAAATGTATTTATTTTAATTGGAGACTAATTACTTTACAATATTGTATTAGTTTTGCCATACATCAACAAGAATCCACCATGAGTGTACACGTGTTCCCCGTCCTGAACCCCCCTCCACCCTCCCTCCCCGTACCATCCCTCTGGGTCATCCCAGTGCACCAGCCCCAAGCATCCTGTATCATGCATCGAACCTGGACTGGTGATTCATTTCATATATGATATTATACATGTTTCAATCTTCTTAGTTTAATCTCTCTTGAACACTGTTTGAAAAGACTTTCAAAAGAGAGGTAGAGAATAATAGCAAGTAAAAAACAATGGACCAAAGGTCCATTTTAGGTCAAATAATTGTTGGAATTGGAGTAATAAGTAAAAAATAGCCTATATTATAGAAACACCCCTATAATCTTAACATGAATATTTTTTCCATTATATTAAAAACATTTCAAAGGAAGAAGCAACCAAATTATATAACTGATTAGATGTAGAGTGCAAGGGAAAGGGAAGAGGTGAAAAACCCAGTGATCTTTAGTCTTAAAGAGAACAATACTACTTAAAGTATATACATAATGACTTAGGTGCACAGAGCAATTATAGGATAGGCCCCAATGTCCTATTAGTTTGATTCCAAGAGATTTCTCAGTAACTAACCTTTGTTCCAGTTTAGGAATGGATTAGGGGTGGGCTGTGTTAGCCAGAGAGGCTGAGTCTTTATCCCTGTAGTCTTTTTATATGTTGATGAAGTACAGCTGGCTCAGATGAGTAGATTCAGCTTTTATCAAAAGCATCCAGTGTATAGAACTGCTTCAGTACTAAACAGTAATGCTCAGAAGGGAACATTTGAATTTCCACGTGTTCTGATGAGGCTTTTATTCACTAAGACAAAATAATCTCAATACTGCATTCACTGTGATGATTCTGAAATTTGGAAACTTGACCTCTGCCTAACTTTGAACATGTGATTGATCTCTGTTCTATATGCAGAGCTTGATGGTATCTTTCTGCATTTCTGTATGCTTATATAAGCAAATGATTTTTGTTTTCCGAGCATATGATCTTCTCTTTAATCTGAGCTTCCTCTTAACATTTTTCAATCTGTAAATACTGACATTGAGTAGAGAGTAATAACAGTGGAGCTGATGTGAACTCTCCACACACATTATATCTAAATCAAACCTAGACAGTGTATTAAAAATCAGAGACATCACTTTGCCTAAAAGGTCCTTGTAGTCAATGCTACGTGTTTTTAATTAATTTATTTATTGTAATTGGAAGCTAATTACTTTACAATATTGTGGTGGTTTTTGCCATACATTGAGATGAATTCGGCATGCATCTAAACCCCTTCCCACCTCCCTCCTCATTCCATCCCTCTGGGTTGTCCCAGTGCACCAGCATTGAGTGCCCTGTTTCATGCATTGAACTTGGGCTGTTCATCTGTTTCACATATGGTAATATACATGTTTCAAAGCTATTCTCTCAAATCATCCCACCTTCGCCTTCTCCCACAGAGGCCAAAAGTCTGTTCTTTATATCTGTGTCTCTTTTGCTGTCTTGCATATAAGATCATTGTCACCATCTTTCTAAATTCGATATATGTACATTAATATAGTGTATTGATCAGAGAAGGCAATGGCAACCCACTCCAGTACTCTTTCCTGGAAAATCCCATGGACGAATGACCTGGTAGGCTGCAGTTCATGGGGTCGCTGAGATTCGGGCACGACTGAGCGACTTCGCTTTCGCTTTTCACTTTCATGCATTGGAGATGGAAATGGCAAACCATTCCAGTGTTCTTGCCTGGAGAATCCCAGGGAGAGGGAAGCCTGGTGGGCTGCCATCTATGGGGTCGCATAGAATCGGACACGACTGAAGTGACTTAGCAGCAGCAGCAGCAGTGTATTGATGTTTCCCTTTCTGACTTATTTCACTCTGTACAAAAGGCTCCAGTTTCATCCTCCTCATTAGAACTGACTTAAATGTGTTCTGTGTAATAGCTGAGTAATTTTCCATTGTGTATATGTACCACAGCTTTCTTATCCATTTGTCCACCAATGGACATCTAGGTTGCTTTCATGTCCTAGCTATTGTAAACAGTGTTGTGATGAACATTGGGGTACACCTGTCTCTTTCAACTCTAGTTTCCTTGGTGTGTGTGCCCAGCAGTGAGATTGCTGGGTCCTATGGCAGTTCTATTTCCAGCTTTTTAAGGAATCACCATGCTGTTCTCCATAGTGATTGTACTAGTTTGCATTCCCACCAACAGTGTAAGAGGGTTCCTTTTTCCCCACACCCTCTCCAGCATTTATTGTTTGTAGACTTTTTGATAGAAGCCATTCTGACCAGATGGAGAAGGCAATGACAACCCACTCCAGTACTCTTGCCTGGAAAATCCCATGGACGGAGGAGCCTGGTAGGCTGCAGTCCATGGGGTCTCAAAGAGTCAGACATGACTGAGCGACTTCACTTTCACTTTTCACTTTCATTCATTGGAGAAGGCAATGGCAACCCACTACAGTGTTCGTGCCTAGAGAATTCCTGGGATGGTGGAGCCTGGTGGGCTGCCATCTATGGGGTGACACAGAGTCGGACATGACTGAAGTGACTTAGCAACAGCAGCAGCGTTCTGACCAGAGTGAGATGGTACCTCACATTGTGGTTTTGATTTCATTTCTCTGATAATGAATGATGTTGAGTATCTTTTCATGTGTTTATTAGCCATTTGTATGTCTTCTTTGGAGAAATGTCTGTTTAGTTCTTTGGCCCATTTTTTTGATTGGGTTATTTATTTTTCCTGTATTAAGCTGCATGAGCTGCTTGCATATTTTTGAGATTAATTCTTTGTCAATTGCTTTGTTAGCTATTATTTTCTCCCATTCTGAAGGCTGTCTTTTCACCTTGCTTATAGTTTCCTTCACTATGCAAAAGCTTTTAAGTGTAATTAGGTCCCATTTGTTTATTTTCTTTTATTTCCATTACTCTGGGAGGTTGGTCATAGAGGACCTTGCTGTGATTCATGTCAGAGAGTGTTCTGCCTATGTTTTCCTCTAGGAGTTTTCTAGTTTCTGAACTTACATTTAGATCTTTAATCCATTTTGAGTTTACTTTTGTGTATGGTGTTAGAAAGTGTTCTAGTTTCATTCTTCTATAGGTGGTTAACCAGTTTTCCCAGCAGCACTTGTTATAGAGATTGTCTTTTCTCCACTGTATATTTTTGTCTTCTTTTTCTTCTTTTTCAAAAATAAGATATCCATAGGTGTGTGGATTTATCTCTGGGCTTTTTATTTTGTTCCATTGGTCTATATTTCTGTCTTTGTGCCAGGACCATTCCGTCTTGATGACCATAGCTTTGTAGTATAGTCAGAAGTCAGGCACATTGATTCCTCCAGTTCCATTGCTCTTTCTCAAGATTTCCCTGGCTGTTCAAGGTTTTCTGTGTTTCCAAACAGATCATGAAATAATTTGTTCATGGTTATGTGAAAAATACCATTGGTAGCTTGATAGGGATTGCATTGAATCTATAGATTGCTTTGGGTAGTATACTCATTTTCACTATATTGATTCTTCTTATCCATGAATATGGTATATTTCTTCATCTATTTGTGTCCTCTTTGATTTCTTTCATCAGTGTTTTATAGTTTTATATATATATATATATATATATGTCTTTTGTTTCTTTAGGTAAATTTATTCCTAAGTATTCTACTCTTTTCATCACAATGGTGAATGGGATTGTTTCCTTAATTTCTCTTTCTGTTTTCTCATTGTTAGTGTATAGAAATGCAAGGGATTTCTGTGTATTACTTTTATATCCTACAACTTTACTATATTCATTGATTAGCTCTAGTAATTTTCTGGTGGTATCTTTAGGGTTTTCTCTGTACAGTATCAAACCATCTGAAAACAGTGAGAGCTTTACTACTTTTCTGATCTGAATTCCTTTTATTTCTCTTTTTCTCTGATTGCTGTAGCTACGACTTCCACAACTATGTTGAATAATAGTGGTGAAAGTGGACCCCCCTGTCTTGTTCCTGAACTTAGGGGGAATATTTCAGTTTTTCACCATTGAGAATAATATTTGTTGTAGGCTTATCATATATGGCCTTTACTATGTTGAGGTAGGTTCCTTCTATGCCCATTTTTTGAAGAGCTTTAATCATAAATGTATGTTGAATTTTGTCGAAGGCTTTTTCTGCATCTATTGAGATTATCATGTGGTTTTTATCTTTCAATTTGTCAATATAGTGTATCACATTGATCAATTTGCATATATTGAAGAATCCTTGCATTCCTGGAATAAACCCAACTTGATCATGATATATAAACTTTTTGATGTTGTTGTTGAATTCTGTTTTGCAAAATTTTGTTGAGGATTTTCACATCAATGTTTCTCAGTGATATTGGCTTGTAGTTATTTGTGTGTGTATTGTCTTTGTCTGGTTTTGGTATCAGGGTGATGGTGGTCTTGTAGAATGAGTTTTGGAAGTGTTCCTTCCTCTGCAATTTTTTGGAAGAGTTTTAGGAGGACAGGCATTAGCACTTTGCTAAATGTTTGATAGAATTCTCCTGTGAAGCCATCTGGTCCTGGGGTTTTGTTTTGGGGGAGATTTTTGATCACAGCTTCAATTTCAGTGCTTGTAATTGGGTTGTCCATAATTTCTATTTCTTCCTGGTTCAGTCTTGGAAGATTGAACTTTTCTAAGAATCTTTATATAGGGTGAGATTTGTGCTGAGTTTTTTGTTTGTTTGTTTTGTTTGTTTGTTTTGTTTGTTTGTTTTTTCTCTGATGGCAAGGCTGGGTGAGATGGTAATCTGGTCTGCTGATGATTGGGTTTGTATTTTTGTTTTGTTTTTTGTTTAGATGAGGCATCCTGCACAGGGTGAGTTACATAGAGAAGAGAAGAGGGAGGAGAGAGGTAAAGGTGACCTGGGGAAGAAAAGGGAGAGTCAAAAGGGCCGAGAACAATCAAGCCAGTAATTACATAATCACATCCCTAAGTGAAAATGGATACTGAAGATTAGATTCATAAAGGTACAAAATTGATAACAAATACCATAAAGCAGAGATTAAACATCTAAAATAGAGGTTAGACTTTCAAAAATCCAATATAAAAAATAAATTTAAAAATGCAATATAAAAAATACAAAACAAAATCAGTCACAAAAATTTTAAAATATATATGAAAGTTGCTTTAAAAATAGGGTCTTTTTTTGCAAGGTTATAAAAACTTTTTTGTAGGTTATAAAAACTAAAAGAAGTAATAAAGAACTTAAATTTAAAAAACAAAATTAAAAAGTAATAGTAGTGAAAATATATCTAGGAATTTCTCTGGAGCTGTTGTGGGCAGTGTGGGGTCAGTTCAGTTTCAGATAGTTCTTTGTTCCAGCTTGTACTTGTCCTCAAGGTCTATCGGCCCCTTCCAATACTTAGTCAATGTTAACTACAGGGTTTTAATATATTGCACCTGTCACTTCCAGAGAGGTTCCCTCTTTTTTGTTTTTTTGGCTTCCTCCTTTTGCAACTTTCTTCAGAGTATAATTTCTGCCATGACACAAGGGGGGATGACACCTAAAAAGGTGGTCACTTATTTAGGCTCACTTGTTCAGTTGTGTTGTGGGGAGGGAGGAATACTACAAACAAATATCACTGTCGTGTGTGGGGAGTGCTCACAGTGTATGAACACACTAGGTTTGCCACAGCTCACAACAGCATGTGCTTTACGGGTCTAGACTGCTCAGGCTCCAAGGTGCTCTGCAAGGGCACTGTCCCAAGTGAGCCCTGCGTTTCATGCACTTCCCAGGTCTAAGCCACTTAGATTCTCAGGTACTCTGCCAGGGCACAGACTCAGCTGGACATGTGTTTTGTGCCCTTCCCAGGTCCGAGCTGCTCAGGAGACCAGGTGCCTGGCGAGCTCACTGTCCAGGTAGGCAGAGTGTCTTGAACACTTCCCCAGTCCCCACCAGGTTTGCGGGTGCACCACAAGAGCACCTTCTCAAGTGTGCTATGTGTCTCCTCTGGGGTGCTGATCTGAGACTGCGACCCTTTTGGCAGATATCAACCATCCAGGATCCCAGGAAGACATGATTAGCAACTCGGAGCCTGCTCACAGTTTGGGGAAAATGCTGTCTCTGGGACCAAGATTGCAGCAACCCCTTGCCTTCTGACTCTGGCTGTCACACACCTGCCTCTCTGCCTTGGGGAAGTTGAGGGAGGAGGGGCCTGTATGCAGCTGGTTAGCTCTCCTATGGTGTTCACTCAATCCTTTGTTCTGTGACTGGGCCGGGCTGCACATTAGAGCCTTTTGCACTTTCACAGATAAGTTCTTTCTTTTTTTTTTTTTTTTCCCCTCTCTGGTAATCCCACAGTTTGGGTTGCTATCTCACGTTAGCTCCCTCAGATTGTCCTCAGGGTATTTAGTCCCGGTCCTTACGCCTCCCTGTCCAGCTCCTGCTCACTGGTGGTGGACATGAGCATCTGGGCTACTTCTCCGTTGGCAGTTGCAGTTAAGCACTATTCTGTTTGTTTGTTTGTTTGTTTTTTCCTCCTGGTTATGTTGCCCTCTGAGATTCCAAAACTCCCTACAGACCCGCCTGTGAGAGGTTTCCTACTGTGTGGAAACTTCTCCTTCACGACTCCCTCCCCAGGACAGGTCTCCATCCCTAATGCTTGTGTCTCTCCTTTTGTCTTTTATATTGTGCCCTACCTCCTTTCAAAGAGAATGGGCTGCCTTTCTGGGTGCCTGGTGTCCTTTGCCAGCATTCAGAAATTGTTTTGTGGAAGTTGACAAGTGTTCAAATGATCTTTTGATGAATTTGTGGTTGAGAAATTTGTCTCCCCATCCTATCCCTCTGCCATCTTGGGACCACTCCTCTCAAAGCTATCTTTTTCCAGTTATCATGTACAGATATGAGAGCTGGACCATAAAAAAGGCTGAGCGTTGAAGAATTGATGCTTTCAAACTGTGGTGCTGGAGAAGACCTTTGAGAGTCCCTTGGACAACAAGGAGATCAAACCAGTCAATCCTAAAGGAAATCAACCCTGAATATTCATTGGAAGGACTGATGCTGAAGCTGAAGCTCTAATACTTTTGCCACCAGATGAGAAGAGCTGACTCACTGAAAAAAAAAAAAAAAACGATGCTGGAAAAGATTGAGGGCAGAAGGGGATGGCAGAGGATGAGATTGTTAGATGACATCACTGACTCAATGGACACGTTGTTTAGTTACTCTGTCATGTCTGACACTTTGAAACCCCATGGACTGCAACCAACCAGGCTTCCCTGTCTTTCACTGTCTCCTGGAGTTTGACTCAAACTCATGTCCATTGAGTCGATGATGTCATCTCATCCTCTGTCACCCCCTTCCCCTCCTGCCTTCAACCTTTCCCAGCATCGGGGTCTTCCAGTGGGTCAGTTCTTCAAATCAGGTGGCCAAAGTATTGGAGTTTCCTCTTCAACATCAGTCCTTCCAATGAAAACTCAGGACTGATCTTCTTTAGGATGGACTGGTTGGACCTCCTTGCAGCCCAAGGGACTCTCAAGAGTCTTCTCCAACACCACAGTTCAAAAGCATCAGTTCTTTGGAACTCAGCCTTCTTTATGGTCCAACTTTAAGATGAATACATGATTACTTGGAAAACCACAGCTTTGACCATAAGGACCTTTGTTGGCAAAGTAATGTCTCTGCTTTTTAATATTCTGTCTAGGTTGGTCATAGCTTTCCTTTCACAGCTGCAGTCACCATCTACAGTGATTCTGGAGCCCAAGAAAAGAAAATCTGTTACTGTTTTTACTTTTCCACCATCTATTTGCCATGAATTTATGGGAACAGATGCCATGATTTTAGTTTTAAGTCAGCTTTCTCATGCTCCTCTTTCACTTTCATCAAGAGGCTCTTTAGCTCCTCATCACTCTCTGCCATCAGGATGGTGTCATCTGTATATCTGAGTTTATTGATATTTCTCCCTGCAATCTTGATTCCAGCTTGTGCTTCATCCAGTCCGGCATTTCACATGATGTAGTCTGCATAGAAGTTAAATAAGAAGGGTGACAATATACAGACTTAACATACTCCTTTCCCAATTTTGAACCAGTCCATTGTTCCTGTTTGGCTCTAACTATTGCTTCCTAACCTGCTTACAGGCTTCTGAAGAGGCAGGTAATGTCATCTGGTAGTCCCATCTCTACAGGAATTTTCCACAGTTTGTTGTGATCCACACTGTCAAAGGTTTTAGAGTAGTCAATGAAGCAGAAGTAGATGTTTTTCTGGAATTCCTTTGCTTTTTCTGTGAGCCAAGGAATGTTGGCAATTTCATTTCTGGTTCCTCTGCCTTTTGTAAACCCAGATTGTACATCTTGAAATGCTCAGTTCATGTACTACTAAAGCCTAGCTTGAAGAACTTTTTTTCCTGCTTTTTTTAAATATAAAATTATTTATTTTTATTGGAGGTTAATTACTTTACAATATTGTATTGGTTTTGCCATACATCAACATGAGTTTTGAGCATAACCTTACTAGCATGCTAAATGAGCACAACTGTATGATGGTCTAAACATTCTTTGGCATTTCCCTTCTTTGGGATTGGAATCAAATCTGATGTTTTCTGGTCCTGTGGCCAGAGCTGAGTTTTCCAAACTTGCTTACATACTGAGTGTAGCACTTTAACAGCATCATCTTTTAGGATTTGAAATAGCTCAGCTGGAATTCCATCATCTCAACCAACTTTGTTCATAATAATGCTCCTAAGGCCCACTTGACTTCCCACTCCAGGATGTCTGGCTCTAGGTTAGTGACTAAACTATTGGGTTATCCCAGTCATTAAGACCTTTTCTGTATAATTCTTCTGTGTATTCTTGCCACCTCTTCTTAATCTCCTCTGCTTCCATTAGATTCTTATCTTAAACCAGTCATCTCTTGTTGGCATTTGGGTTGTTTCCATGTCTTGGCTATTGTGAATAGAACTGTTATGAACATTGGGGTGCGTGTATGTTTTGAATTAGTGTTTTCATCCTAAAGCTCTACTAAAAGATCTTATCTCCAAATAGTGTTACATCCTGTAGTGCTAGAGTACTTCAAATTTCAACATATGAGTTTGGGGAGGACACAATTCACCTCAATTCAGTAGCTCTTTTTTGAGATATAATTGACATAACACAAACTGTATCATTTTAATGTCTATGATTCATAAAGTATGCAGCCATCATCACTATCTAATTTCAGAATGCTTACATCACTCCAGAAAGAAACCTTCTCCTTTAGCACTCACTCTTCATTCTCTCGCTCCCCTGCTGCTGCTGCTATATCGCGTCAGTCATGTCCAACTCTGTGCGACCCCATAGACGGCAGCCCAACAGGCTCCTCTGTCCCTGGGAGTCTCCAGACAAGAACGCTGGAGTGGGTTGCCATTTCCTTCTCCAGTGCATGAAAGTGAAAAGCGAAAGTGAAGTCGCTCAGTCGTGTCTGACTCTTGGTGACCCCATGGACTGTAGCCTACCAGGATCCTCCATCCAGGAGATTCTCTAGGCAAGAGTACTGGAGTGAGTTGCCATTGCCTTCTCTGCTTGCTCCCCTAAGCTCTGCCAAAAATACTAGTCTACCTTTTGTCTCTATAGAGTTGACATTTCATATAAATTAAAGCATACAGGATGGACAGTCCTTATGTCTGGCTTCTTTTCCTTAGCATAATGTTGCCAAGGTTCATCCGCATTGTAGAATGTGTCAGTACTTCATTCTTCTTTGTCGCTAAGTAGTACACCATTTTGGAGAAGGCAGTGGCACCCCACTCCAGCACTCTTGCCTGAAAAATCCCATGGACAGAGGAGCCTAGTGGGCTGCAGTCCATGGGGTTGCTAAGAGTCCGACATGACTGAGCGACTTCACTTTCACTTTTCGTTTTCTTGCATTGGAGAAGGAAATGGCAACCCACTCCAGTACTCTTGCCTGGAGAACCCCACAGACTGGGGAGCCTGGTAGGCTACTGTCTATGGGGTTGCACAGAATCAGACACGACTGAAGCAACTTAGCAGCAGTAGCAGCAGTACACCATTTGGGCTTCTCAAGTGATGTGAATGGTAAAGAATCCACCTGCCAATGCAGGAGATACAAAAGACGCTGGTTCAATGTCTGGATTGGGAAGATCCCCTGGAGGAAGGCATGGTAACCCACTTCAGTATTCTTGACTGGAGAATCCCATGGACAGGGGAGTCTGGCAGTCTACAGCCCATAGAGTCGCAAAAAGTCAGACATGACTGAAGCAACTTAGCACACACATACATAGTATGCCATTTATGAATAGAGCACATTTTGCTTATCCAATCATTAGTTGAGTTGTTTTCACTTTGGGGTTATTATGAATAATGCTGCTGTGCACATTCACGTGCAAATGTTTGTAGGAAGATACGCTTTCTGTTCTCTTAGGTATATGACTGACAATGAGCTGCTCATAGACGCTCTAATTTTTGAGAAACTGTCAACTTTTTTTTTTCAAACAGCTACAGCGTTTCACATTTCTACCAGCAATTTATTACTGTTCTAATTTCTCCACATCCTCCCAACACTTGTTATTTTCTACTAAAAATAATTATAGTTAACGCAGTAGGTGGGAAGTGGTATGCCATTGCAGTTCTGATTTGTGTTTCTCTAAAACTAATGATGCTGAGTATCTTTTCATGTACCTACTGGCAATTTGTACATCTTCTTTGCCAAACATTTTTTACTTTCCTTTCACACTTAATATAAGCAGAAATGCTTGTTCTAATATTAGAAAATTTACAACTCTTTTCATAATGCTCTTTATGTTGTTATATACAAGGTTATTTGCCTACTTTAAGATCATGAAGGAATTCTTTTACATGTGTCACTTATTTATCTTTTTTACCTTTCACATGTAGATCTAGAATCACTTCAGATTTCTTTTCAGTAACTGTAAGATAGGAGTCAAGTTACAATTTTTCCATGTAGCTCTACAATTAATGTATGAAATATGCATTGAAAAGACATTTCTCCCACCACACTGAAGAGTCAAATTTTTCACAGTTAAGGTAAATATTTTACTATGAATATCAATTTATACATATATATGTATATATAAATATATATATAAGTATAATCAACTCAATTCCATTGGTACCAAAACCCACTGTTTTAATTAATACACCTTTATAGTTCATCTCTCTTAAAATCTAGTAATATTAGTTCTCCAACTTTGTTCTGTTTCAAGATTATCTTGGATATTCTTGGATGTTTTCATAGCCCTGAGTGTCTTCTGATAAACCCAGAAAATGAACAGATCACTTGGTTTTGGCCTTTGGTACCACAGAAGAAATTCCATTCAACAGAGGCTTTTAAAAATTGATCTTTTGTATTAAATCTTATCTCATGAAATTTGAACATCCTTTTATGAAATGATTTTGGATATGTACTGTGAACACAATCTGCAAATGAAATAGCAAGTGCAGTATATGACAGAGCTTAGTTTCACCTTCAGTGGGTAGTGGTCAGAGATATTCAATAGAATCACAGGGGTATAAATGATTCAGTATAAAAATAACAGTTTTTTGATGGAAGTTGACAGGTGGAAGGACAGTGAAGTTGAACATAAACTTCAGTTCAGTTGCTCAGTCATGTCCAACTCTTTGTGACCCCATGAATCACAGCATGCCAGGCCTCTCTGTTCATCACCAACTCCCGGGGTCCACTCAGATTCACTTCCATCGAGTCAGTGATGCCATCCAGCCATCTCATCCTCTATCATCCCCTTCTCCTCCTGCCTCTAATCCTTCCCAGCATTAGGGTCTTTTCCAATGAGTAAACTCTTCGCAAGAGGTGGCCAAAGTACTGGAATTTCAGCTTCAGCATCAGTCCTTCCAAAGAAATCCCAGGGTTGATCTCCTTCAGAATGGACTGGTTGGATCTCCTTGCAGTCCAAGGGACTCCCAAGAGTCTTCTCCAACACCACAGTTCAAAAGCATCAATTCTTCAGCATTCAGCTTTCTTCACAGTACAACACTCACATCCATACATGACCACTGGCAAAACCATAGCCTTGACTAGATGGACCTTTGTTGGCAGAGTAATGTCTCTGTTTTCAATATGCTATCTAGGTTGATCATAACTTTTCTTCCAAGGAGTAAGCATCTTTTAATTTCATGGCTGCAGTCACCATCTGCAGTGATTTTGGAGCCCAAAAAAAATAAAGTCTGACACTGTTTCCCCATCTATTTCCCATGAAGTGATGGGACCGGATGCCATGATCTTTGTTTTCTGAACGTTGAGTTTTAAGGAACTTTTTCACTTTCCTCTTTAACTTTCATCAAGAGGCCATTTAGTTCCTCTTCACTTTCTGCCATAAGGATGGTGTCATCTGCATATCTGAGGTTACTGATCTATCTCCCGGCAATCTTGATTCCAGCTTGTGCTTCCTCCAGCCCAGCATTTCTCATGATGTACTCTGCATAAAAGTTAAATAAGCAGGGTGACAATATACAGCCTTGACATACTCTTTTTCCTATTTGGAACTAGTCTGTTGTTTCATGTCCAGTTCGAACTGTTGCTTCCTGACCTGCATATAGGCTTCTCAAGAGGTAGGTCAGGTGGTCTGGTATTCCCATATCTTTCAGAATTTTCCAGAGTTTATTGTGATCCACACAGTCAAAGGCTTTGGCACAGTCAATAAGGCAGAAATGTTTTTTTTTTTTTTTTTCTGGAACTCTCTTGCTTTTTCAATGATCCAGTGGAAATACCCATTTCTTCATTTTATATAAGTGTTATAAACTCAATAGAAAAAAAAACTAAGATTTATAAATCAACAGAGATTATGGAAATCCTATTATCAATAGGATTATGGAAATCTCAGAAGACATTGGGCATCTCCATAGACTGATATATACATGTCCCATTTAAAAAGAAAACAACCATGCATGTGTGCTCAGTTGCTTCAGTCATGTCTGACTCTTTGTAAACCTATGACCTGCAGCCTGCCCGGCTCCTCTGTCCATGAGATTCTCCAAGAAAGAACACTAGAGTGGGTTACCATGCCCTCCTCCAGCGGATCTTCCCAACCCAGGGATCGAACCCAGGTTTCCTGCATTGCAGGTGGATTCTTTACCACTGAGCCACCAGGGAAGCCCAAACTTCCCTGGGAAGCCATCAGGGAAGACAAACATACAAATAGCTAAACCTTGCTGCTTACCATGCTCCAAAAAGTTCACCGGTAAAGAAGCCTCACTCATACATACAGAGATATCAAGCAATATTTTAGGGTTCCACTCCTTCATATGAATAGAAAAAAAAAAAAGAATGTCCTCCAAACTCCACTCTATAATTAGTATGTTCAGAGACGGGCTTCCCTAGTAGCTCAGCTGGTAAAGAATCTGCCTGTAATGCAGGAGACCTGGGTTCAATCCCTGGGTTGGGAAGATTCCCTGGGGAAGGGAAAGTCTATTCACTCAATATTCTGGCCTGGAGAATTCCCTGGACTGTATAGGCCATGGGGTCACAAAGAGTTGAACATCACTGAGCAACTTTTACTTTCAGAGACAGAAAAAATCATATTGAATCTGTGAAGAAAGAACATAATGGTACATTAAAAAAAAAAAACATGTAGAGAACAAGAGCAAGTTATTAGAAATTAAAATATGATAGATCTTAAACATCAATAAAAATCTTAAAATACAAAGTCTGGAAAATATTCCCAAAAGTAGAAATAACAAACAAAATATGGAAAGTAAAACAGAAAAAAATAGTTAAAACAATATTTTATTAAAGGGAGTTCCAGGGGAGGGGTCAGGGAGATAAGAGAAAATTAAATTAAAACAAAAACTAATGGAAAAATATTCTAAAATTTTCCCTGACCTAAAGTACATGTGTTCACAGATCATAAATTTCCGACAAGTACCCAAGTTAATGCATGAAAAACATCTGACAGCAAGGCCACAGGGATAAAAAAGAGAATACTAATATTTCCCAGTGTGTGTGTTAGTTACTCAATCGTGTCCAAGTCTTTGCAACCTCATGGACTATAGCCCTCCAGGCTCCTCTGTCCTTGGAATTCTCCAGGCAAGAATACTGGAGTGGGTTGCCATTTCCTTCTCCAAGGGATCTCTCTGACCCAGGGATCAAACCTGGGTCTCCTGAATTGCAGGCGAATACTTTACTGTCTGACCTACTAGGGAGGCCTCAATATTTCCCAGAGAGAAAAAGAAAAATCAACAACACTGTATCAAGGACTCCAATATCATGGATTGTTCCATAGCAAAACTGGAAGGAGCATGGCAATGGAGAAATGCCTTCAAAATTCTTAAAGAACCCAAACTTCTACATGCAATCTATAAGTATGAGGGTAGTGGGGGAAAATATATTCTCAAACATGTAACAACTCAGAAATTTACTTCCCAGATACTCTTTCTTATGCAACTTTTGAAGGATCTGTTCCAGCAAAAATCAGGAAATAAATCAAAACAAAGACTTGGAATCAAAGTAATAAAGAGCAAAGGGAGGACCTAAGATTTACGCATAAACTGTTTATTTCAGAATCACTGAAAAGAGAAGCTGGGAAGAAAGTCTCCAGGAGAGACAGTGGAGAAATGTATGGAATTAAAACATCTGACATGTATGATCATTAAGAAATAGATTGCTAGGCCATGACAGAGCTTTTGGAGCATGTAGCAAAAATCAACAATAGAAATGTAGAAAACTAAACAAACAAACAAAACAAGATAAATTATTAATGCCATAAAAATTAAATCATTATAAATAAATATTTAAGCTCAGTAAATAATTATTTACAACTGAGCTTATCTTGGCTTAGCAAAGATCAAGATTTGCTTAATCAAAATAGTATTCATACTGAATACTAATTTAGCCAAGGGGATAAGATCCCTGCACTGTGAGGAAAGATAATACTACCAATAATGTAAAGGATAGCACTCTAAACTCTATTCTCTCTTAATAGTAAGTCAATACATGATGTTTAAAAATAATCAATATAAGTATAATAAGAATATTTTTGGAAACATGTAGTGAAATATCATAAGACAGAGCTAAAGGAGTTGAAAATGGTTATTTTGGGTGAATGAGACCAAAGGGTGAGATTGAGGGGATCAAAATTTTGGGGTTTTCATTGAAATGCTTTCTGGATTATTTGACGTTTTCATCATTTGCTTGTACTAGTTTGATAAAAGAGTCAATTGTTAAAAATAAAAGCTACATAAATAATAGAGGTTTAAATATGTTATTTAAAGTCTTAAAGAAAATTAATCACTAAAAATACATAAAATTAAATGAGACTGACCAATGGAGAAAGAGAGGAGAGGGAAAATGGGAGTTAGATAGATCAATTTTGTAGCAGGAAATCAAAATATATGCTTAGAGAGAAAAATTCATGTAGAGTGACTAAATTAATCAGAAAACCTCAAAACAGAGTAATACTGAGATAGAAAAGGAAATAACCTGACTTCTTATAAATCCTTTTGTAAGGTTGAATTCTTGTTTTCCTTCTGTTACTTCTATAATTATAATTATGCGTAATTAATTTAGAACTAACAAATGAAAAGGTTGTGGCATAATTCACATCAGCATGAAAAGGTCCTCACAGTGCCCTGGGTACTGTGTCTCTCCTGGTACAGCAGGAAAGACAGAGGAGCCTCAGGCCTAGAGATGCCTCTGAGTCTTCTTTTTTGCTTGGCTCCCAGACTTGTAATATATAGCCCTTTGATTATTTGAGTACATTCATGGATTTTTGGATATAAACTCCCTGAAACTAGGGGAAGACAGATTGCTGAAATGCTTTTCTTAATAAAGTAAAGAGAAATGGGGTTCTGGGGCAGTGAGAACAAGGACGCATGAAATGTGAGAAGGAGTGATTTGAAGAAGGAAAACATTAGACCAGAAAAGCCTGGGGGCTGGCAGGGTCATGCAGAGTCAGCCAGAAGAGGTTCCTGGGTGGCAGGGGAAGGCAACAGTTTTTTTTTTAAGATCACAGTTATGTAACATTCGATATGAAATCCAGTATATGTAGCCATACAGACATCCCTCTGTTAATTCTAAAATGTTAGTAAAAGTCTGCTGTACAACTTTCTTATGTGACTGGTATTTTGAAGAAATCAAAGAAAAGAGACATGTTCTCTATAATTGATCAAGATGCAGTGACAAACCAGAGGCTAGTCACAGTAGCTAAGTATGAGTGAGAATGACATTTGGGGAGGCAAAAAGTTGGAAGAAGAGGTGACCATCAGAAATTATAAGGCTTCCAAGAATAAACAAAGCTGTAAGAGAGACATATGTGGGACAAGCATTGAAAGTTCCACCCAGGCCCTCAGACCCTTTTCTCATTTCTGTATTCTCCTCTGCAGGCTTCTGTGTGCTCTGATTTCTTAGAGTCTTACCTCCTACTCTTTGGGGAGGACTTGCCCCAGGCTGCTGACCAGCTCTGAAGTCACACAAAGAGCTGGATGCCCTGGAGGGCTGTGTGTCCAGAGAGTGTCCCTTCACCAATAACTGACTGGTACAGCAGAATGAAAGCCCTTTTCCTGGAACTGGGACAGAATATACACAAACTTATGGTCCAGGACTCCCTTTTGGATTAAGGACAAGTCACCCTCCATATGACTTTGCCTAGTCGCCCTACAAGGTGCCTTCTCTGTTCCATTCTACTTGTGCTTAGTCTCTCAGTCCTGTCTGACTTGTTGCAACCCCATAGACTGTAGCCCACAAGGCTCCTCTGTCCATGGGATTCTCCAGGCAACAATACTGGAGCGGGTTGCAATGCCCTCCTCCTGGGCATCTTCCCAACCCAGGGATCGGACCCAGGTCTCCTGCATCACAAGCAGATTCTTTACTGTCTGAGCCACCAAGGAAGCCCATGAATACTGGAGTGGGTAGCCTATCCCATCTCCAAGTGATCTTCCTGACCCAGGAATCATAGCCGGGTCTCCTGCATTGCAGGCAGATTCTTTACCAGCTGAGCCACAAGGGAAGCCCTTTCCATCCTGCTTACCCTACTCCTTTTCCTATTTCTCCTTGGAGAACTCGGAGAAGTTCCTTAAAAACTCACTTGCACATAAATTCTTTTCTTAGGATCTGCTTCTGGAGAACCGGTCCTAAAAGAAACACTAAAAGCTATTTTAATGGAAATATTAAAGAGCGATCACCCTAGATTGAAAGATTTGGGCATGCCGAAGAGGAATACTTGGGTTGCATACAGACTTTCAAAAGCGTTCAAGTTGGTTATTATTGAATGCCAAGCAAAACCAAGTGTACCTTAAATATAAAGAGGAACTGAGAAGTTGTTCCAGAGCAAACACTGGTGATCAACAGAGAGAGAAAGCAGAAGACAGAGGAAGATGTGCTATTTGACCTGGGCACTGAAGAATGAGTAGGAAGTGAAAGTGTAGTATAAATATATCTCATACGAGGTGCTAGTATGTAAAAGAGAAAAGAATGTTAACCAGAGAAACATTAGGAAGTGAGTGATATAGATCCTTAATTTCTCATTACAAGGGAATCAAAGTAAAAACAAAGACACTGGACTCTTGACAGGTGATTCTTTAATTCTCCCATATGATCAAATCCAGGGAAACAGAAGCTTAAGATGAGACAGAATATCAACGATCAATAGTTCCACACTATCAGTGGCATCAAAAAATATCAAAGATCCTTCAAATATAAGTATTTTTTCAGTGAATAATAGCACTGAAGGAACAGTACAGTTGCTAATGAGAAAAATGTACCCAATTCTCTATTTTTAAAGGGAAGGGAAGGGAAAGAGATGTACTGATTTTTAACAGGTGCTCAACTTCAAGTCTGTACACCCAGTCCTTCAATCTCCAGAGACAGTTTATATTCCTCCAGGACCATTTTTACATCCTCAGGACTTGGGAGACACTGCGTGAGTTTCCTGCCTATGAGCACTCGCTCACAGCCCATGCGAACTTCCTGAAAGAGATAAAGGATGGTTTGAGAGGTTTCTTTCCAAACTGAAAGTATAAGTTTCCTTCAGGATGCCTACCAATGACAGTAAAGTTGGAATATCAAGACCCTCCATAGCACTGATGCAAAAAATTAAAAGATACTTTGTACATCTTAGCAAAGTATTCATCTTAAGATCTGACCAGCACTGCTCTCGAAACAGCAGTGAAATTATCTAAACAGAGAAGAAACAGCACTGTCAAAGATACCCAGGGAACTTCTTCAGGATCAACTGAAGGGATGGATCTGATGTCTATGCAAAATCATAACATTTGTTGTAGAAATACCTGTATCTATGGAACCCTCCTATCTAGGGGCTTGGTCCACCTTGCTATAACATAAGGGAATTAGAATTTGCCTTAAGAGCTCACCATGTACTTTGAGAGTAAAAGTGCTGATGCTGAAATTGATTTAAACAACTCAGAAATGAGTCCTGATACAACTCAAACTTCATCAGTGTCAGCTGGGACAGTGCTCTGGAGCAGGTTACCATTTATAGAATGTGATAGAACACCTGAGGTGTGCCACTTACCCACTCACACTTGGGCACTTCTAGGTACCACGTTCCATTCTCTGAGCAGATGATATTTGGAGAGCTGACCATACAAAAGCCAGAGTCACATGGACAGTAACGTTTTCAGGCTCAACATACTGATCCTTGTCCACAAAAAAAGTTCTATCTTCTACCTCTGGATTCAGACACAAATCTGTAATGAGTGAGTGAGTGAGTGAAGTGGCTCAGTCATGTCCGACTCTTTGCGACATCGTGGACTACCAGGCTCCTCCATCCATGGGATTCTCCAGGCAAGAATACTGGAGTGGGTTACCATTTCCTTCTCCAGGGGATCTTCCCGACCCAAGGATCGAACCCGGGTCTCCTGCATTGGAGGCAGACGCTTTAACCTCTGAGCCACCAGGGAAGCCCATGGGAACCATAGTGCCAGAATATACACGATGGTCCTACTGTCTTAGCAAGGGCCATCAGTAAAGTGGAGTTACCTTTACACTGAGGCCCTGGAGGTGACCAATGTGAATTTCTGCAGGTGATTTTTTCTTCTTCAACCAGAATATATCCTTCATCACCCTTATAGTGCACCACAGTAGTAAAGGATAAAAATGAACTCCCATCTTCATAGATTTATGTGCAATCCTAAGAAACACGCTGCAGTCTTGAATGGGGAAAGAGAAGGGTAGATGAGAATGAGGTAGTTTAACTAGCTATTCAGAGGGAGGGACTCTTCATATTTTAGAGAACAAGGTCATTAAATTATATTACTGAGGTATGTTTCATGTCCTTAAGAAAATCACTATGTGCATGCTAAGTCGATTCAGTTGTGTCTGACTCTTTGTGACACTGTGGAAAGTAGCCCACCAGGCTCCTCTGTCCATGGAATTTCCCAGGCAAGAACACTGGAGTGGATTGCCATGCTCTCCTCCAGGGGATCTTCTCAATCCTGGTATTAAACTATGTCTCCGGCGGCTCCTGCACTGCAGGTGGATTCTTTACTGTTGAGCTGCTGGGGAAGCCCAAGAAAATCACTAGGAATGATTCAAACCAACATTAGAGCAAAAGAAACGCAACCTTCAATTCAGTTCAGTCACTCAGTCGTGTCCAATTCTTTGAAATCCCATGGACTGCAGCACACAAGGTTTCCTTGTCCATCACCATCTCTCGGAGTTTACTCAAACTCATGTCCATTGAGTCAGTGATGCCATCCAACCATCTCATCCTCTGTGGTCCCCTTCTCTTCCCACGTTCAGTCTTTCCCAGCAACAGGGTCTTTTGCAGTGAGTCAGTTCTTCACATCAAGTGGCCAAAGTATTCGAGTTTCAGCTTCAGTATCAATCCTTAGACTGATTTCCTTTAGGATGGACTGGTTGGATCTTCTTGCTGGCCAAGAGACTCTCAAGAGTCATATCCAGCGCCACAGTTCAAAAGCATCGATTCTTCAGAGCTCAGCTTTCTTCACAGTCCAACTCTCACATCCATACATGACTACTGGAAAAACCATAGCTTTGACTAGACTAAACTTTATTGGCAAAATAATGTCTCTGCTTTTTAACATGCTGCCTAGGTTGGTCATAAGTTTTCTACCGAGGAGCAAGTGTCTTAATTTCATGGCTTCAGTCACCATCTTCAGTAATTTTGGAGCCCCACAAAATAAAGTCTCTCACTGTTTCCATTGTTTCCTGACCTATTTGTCATGAAGTGATGGGATCAGATGCCATGATCTTCGTTTTCTGAATGTTGAGTTTTAAGCCAAGTTTTTCACTCTCTTCTTTCACTTTCATCAAGAGGCTCTTTAGTTCCTCTTCACTTTCTGCCATAAGGGTGGTGTCAACTGCATATCTGAGGTTATTGATATTTCTCCTGGCAATCTTGATTCCAGCTTGTGTTTCTTCCAGTCCAGCGTTTCTCATGATGTACTCTGCATATAAGTTAAATAAGCAGGGTGACAATATACAGCCTTGACGTACTCCTTTTCCTATTCCGAACCAGTCTGTTGTTCCATGTCCAGTTCTAACTGTTGCTTCCTGGCCTGTATATAGATTACTCAAGAGGCAGGTCAGGTGATCCGGTATTCCCATCTCTCTCAGAATTTTCCACAGTTTATTGTGATCCACACCATCAAAGGCTTTGGCATAGTCAATAAAGCAGAAATAGATGTTTTTCTGGAACTCTTTCGCTTTTTCCATGATCCAGTGGATGTTGGCAATTTGATCTCTGGTTCCTCTGCCTTTTCTAAAACCACCTTGAACAACAGGAAGTTCACGGTTCACGTGTTGCTGAAGCCTTGCTTGGAGAATTTTGAGCATTACGCTACTAGCATGTGAGATGAGTGCAATTGTGTGGTAGTCTGAGCATTCTTTGGCATTGCCTTTCTTTGGGATTGGAATGAAAACTGACCTTTTCCAGTCCTGTGGCCACTGCTGAGTTTTCCAAATTTGCTGGCATATTGAGTGCAGCACTTTCACAGCATCATCTTTCAGGATTTGAAACAGCTCAACTGGAATTCCATCACTTCCACTAGCTTTGTTCATAGTGATGCTTTTTAAGGCCCACTTGACTTCACATTCCAGGATGTCTAGCTCTAGATGAGTGATCACACCATCATGATTATCTGGGTCATGAAGATCTTTTTTGTACAGTTCTTCTGTGTATTCTTGCCACCTCTTCTTAACATCTTCTGCTTCTCTTTGGTCCACACCATTTCTGTCTTTTATCGAGCCCATCTCTGCATGAAATGTTCCCTTGGTATCTCTAATTTTCTTGAACAGATCTCTAGTCTTTCCCATTCTGTTCTTTTCCTCGATTTCTTTGCATTGATCGCTGAAGAAGGCTTTCTTATCTCTTCTTTCTATTCTCTGGAACTCTGCATTCAGATGCTTATATCTTTCCTTTTCTCCTTTGTTCTTCGCCTCTCTTCTTTTTTGTAAGGCCTCCCCCGACAGCCATTTTGCTTTTTTGCATTTCTTTTCCATGGGGATGGTCTTGATCCCTGTCTCCTGTACAATGTCACGAACCTCATTCCATAGTTCATCAGGCACTCTGTCTATCAGATCTAGGCCCTTAAAACTATTTCTCACTTCCACTGTATAATCATAAGGGATTTGATTTAGGTCATACTTGAATGGTCTAGCGGTTTTCCCTACTTTCTTCAATTAAGTCTGAATTTGGTAATAAGGAGTCCATGATCTGAGCGACAGTCAGCTCCTGGTCTTGTTTCTCCTAGTAGGAGTCATTCCCTCAGGACAAGAATTCTAAAGAGATTTTTTTTTTCCTTCAAGCTTTCTTTATTGTTTGGGAGTTAAACTGGTTGGGGCCAGTTAACTTTCTATTGACATAATGTACTTAATGGCACAATTGAAGGCTCATAATTTTCATAAATACCCTCTTATTTCTTATTAATGGGTTTGAAAGGTTGGTCAGCCAGTATAATAAGGGTCAGTTCAGTTCAGTCACTCAGTCATGTCCGACTATTTCCGACCCCATGAATTGCAGCACGCTAGGCCTCCCTTTCCAACACCAACTCCCGGAGTTTACCCAAACTCATGTCTATTGAGCCGGTGATGCCATCCAGCCATCTCATCCTGTCGTCCCCTTCTCCTCCTGTCCCCAATCCCTCCCAGCATCAAAGTCTTTTCCAGTGAGCCAACTCTTCGCATGAGGTGGCCAAAGAATTGGAGTTTCAACTTGAGCATCATTCCTTCCAAAGAATACCCAGGACTGATTTCCTTTAGAATGGTCTTCTTGGATCTCCTTGCAGTGCAAGGGACTCTCAAGAGTCTTCTCCAACACCACAGTTCAAAAGCATTAATTCTTTGGCATTCAGCTTTATTCACAGTTCAAATTTCATATCCATACATGACCACTGGAAAAACCATAGCCTTGACTAGATGGACCTTTGTTGGCAAACTAATATCTCTGCTTTTGAATATGCTATCTAGGTTGGTCATAACTTTCCTAACAAAGAGTAAGCGTCTTTTAATTTCATGGCTGTAATCACCATTTGCAGTGATTTTGGAGCCCCAAAAAATAAAGTCTGACACTGTTTTCACTGTTTCCCCATCTATTTCCCATGAATTGATGGGATCAGATACCATGATCTTCATTTCCCGAATGTTGAGTTTTAAGCCAACTTTTTCAGTCTCCTCTTTCACTTTCATCAAGAGGCTTTTTAGTTCCTCTTCACTTTCTGCCATAAGGGTGGTGTCAACTGCATATCTGAGGTTATTGATATTTCTCCTGGCAATCTTGATTCCAGCTTGTGCTTCTTCCAGCCCAGCATTTCTCATGATGTACTCTGCATATAAGTTAAATAAGCAGGGTGACAATATACAGCCTTGACATACTCCTTTTCCTATTCCAAACCAGTCTGTTGTTCCATGTACAGTTCTAACTGTTGCTTGCTGACTTGCATATAGGTTTCTCAAGAGGCAGGTCAGGTGGTCTGGTGTTCCCATCTCTTTCAGAATTTTCCATTGTTTTTTGTGATCCACACAGTCAAAGTCTTTGACATAGTTAATAAAGCAGAAATAGATGTTTTTCTGGAACTCTCTTCCTTTTTCCATGATCCAGAGGATGTTGGCAATTTGATCTGTGGTTCCTCTGCCTTTCCTAAAACCAGCTTGAACAACAGGAAGTTCACGGTTCACGTATTGCTGAAGCCTGGCTTGGAGAATTTTGAGCATTACTTTATGGCAGTTGGCATGTAAATCAAAGCAACATAAATTGTTTGACCAGAGTAACCAAATCCTCATTGAGACCTTTTAAAAAGGTGGAGTTAAGCATGAATTATTTTGCTGGTTAGAGAATGATTCAGGTGTCAAGCCTGAATATTGCAAAAAGTGTTTTGTTTTGTTTTTCCCCAAATCTCCCATAATAGCCTGGATCAATTCATTCAATCCTTGCTTGCATTGTTAAATCATTGTCCACTTTACAGTGTTTGAAGAATGCTGGGAGAGGTTTGAGCAATTTTCGAGCTATTTCCATCAGTACAAACCTCTGGACTACGTGATTCAAAGTCCATTAAGGGGCATTTCCACCCTGTTTTCTATATTCATTCCCTTCCTTTGCTTTCAGAAACTAACAGCTGTATTATTTTATATCGATCTGAAAACCCAGAATGTAGGTCTGGATGGTTAATTCAAATTCCTTCAGTTCAGTTCAATTCAGTTCCGTTCAGTTCAGTCGCTCAGTCGTGTCCGACTCTTTGCGACACCATGAATCGCAGCACGCCAGGCCTCCCTGTCCATCACCATCCCCTGGAGTTCACTCAGACTCACGTCCATGAGTCCGTGATGCCATGCAGCCATCTCATCCTCTGTCTTTCCCTTCTCCTCCTGCCCCCAACCCCTCCCAGCATCAGAGTCTTTTCCAATGAGTCAACTCTTCGCATGAGGTGGCCAAAGTACTGGAGTTTCAGCTTTAGCATCATTCCTTCCAAAGAAATCCCAGGGTTGATCTCCTTCAGAATTAGTAAATCCCAAAGGATCCTGACTTGGATTGGGAAATTCCTTGGCTAAGGCCTTAAACGCTGTTCATGTCCAAGGTGTATAGATTAGAACCGAGGATGATACATTTCTCCTGCAACGGTTTCCCCTCAAGGAAGCTATAATCAGTTCTGCCTTTTTGTATTTAATCCTCCTTTGCTGGGCAAAAGGGAGCAGCAGGAAGTGGAAGAGTTGGAAGAGAAAAGGGCATCTGGGCCAGGCAGTTGAGATAGAAGAGGATTCACAGAAGGAGCAGAGGGAGAGGCAGTGTCAGTGCTGGCCACCTTCTTAGTTCTGACACAGTTTCAAGCAACTTCTAGTTGGATTCCTGCAAAGAAGTTCCATTATTGTTTCCTCTTTTAGAAGCGTCTAGATGCCAAAGTAAACATTCCATTCAGTCTGCTTGATTTTATAACCAGCTTTTTCTAACGGTGCATGTCAAAATAACAATTTTGGAATATTAACAGTCCTCCAGTTTGGCCATTTTAGATAGAGATCTCCTTTAGTATAATTTCCCCAATTTGGTATATAGTTTCAAGTACAAGTCTTGTAGCACTAGATGGAGTGTTAGAGGCTGCTTTTCATGTTCCTTGTTTCTGTTTGACAGGCTCTATTTCCCATTGTTAGTTGAATTTGTCATAGATGAAATTCACTAGTGAGATTGTATGGTGGGCCAGTGTGCTGTTTGTGAACTTAACTCCTCTCTGAGTCAGACCAGAGCTGTTCAGCCCTCTTACATGTCTCAGTACCTCCCTTCAGCAGTTCAAGACCACCACAGGTCCTCAGGTCACCAAATGGCCAATTCCTTTTTTTTTTTTTTACTTAATTTCTATTTATTTATTTATTTTAATTGGAGGCTAATTACTTTACATCAACATTAATCAGCATTAGGTATACATATGTCCCCTCCCTCTTGAACCACCACCACCACCCTCCCCCCGCCACCTCCTGTCCAATCCTACTCTTCCAGATTGTCCCAGAGCTTTGGGCTTCCTGCATCACACATCAAACTCCCACGGGCTATCTATTTTACACATGGTAATGTATATGTTTCAATGCTATTCCCCCAAATCATCCCACCCTCTCCTCCCAACACTGTGTTCAAAATGTCTGTGTCGCCTTTGCTGCCCTACAAGTAGGATCATCAGTACTATCTTTCTATATTCCATATATATGTGTTAATTTATGACATTTGTCTTTTTCTTTCCGACTTGCTTCACTCTGTATAATAGGCTCTAGGTTTATCCACCTCATTTGAACCGACTCTAATGTGTTCCCTTTTTATAGCTGAGTAATATTCCATTGCCTGGAGGAGGCATGGCAACCCACTCCGGTATTCTTGCCTGGAGAATCCTATGGGCAGGTTATGGTCCATAATGTCACAAAGAGTTGGACATGACTGAAGTGACTTAGCAGCAGCAGCGATATTCCTTTGTGTATATGTGCAACAACTTCCTTATCTGAATGGCCAGTTCTTATCTGTGACCCCTGGACAAGCAAGTGTTTTAATGAATGAGTGGGTTTCCCTGTAGGAGCACTGCATGATATGATGACTTGGCTTCCACCACTCCCGTCAATTTCTCAGTCACCTGAGAAAACCATAACTGGCTAGGAAGAGTCTTGTCCCTTTTCTTCAGAGCAAAGCTATCATTAATATCTTCACCTTTATCCCATAAAACTCTATTAGGCAGCTGGATTGAGGGACATCATCAGATCAGGAAAGGCATCTTACCTAACTACTCAGCACACACCACTCAGTCTTCTATGACTGAGCAACCTTGGTATCTTTCATGTGAGCCCTGGGTATTCCTCAGTACCTTTCAACCAGGCCTCCCTGGTATCTTTCAGCCAGCCCCCCACCCAAGTATCTTTCAATTGGGTGGTAATTCCTCTGTATCTTTCAACTGAGCCCCATTCAATGTCTAGACCATAAATGGGTATGCCCTAGTATATTTCAACTGCCACCCCCCAGTATCTTTCAACTGGGAGGGGGCAGACAACCTGCTCCACTGCCAAATAAAACTCAGGATCATCAACAAATATGGTAGATCTGAGAACCAGGAGAGACTTACCAAATTCGTCTGGACTCTCTGAGGAGATGGATGGGTACCAGGGGCTGCTGCTGGTACCAAAGCTCCAGTTACTCATAGACTTCAGGTCACTTCATCAGTCATTATAACTGTTGACTTTATGCACAATATGAGAGTAGTGAGTTAAGCTTTCTTTGGGGCCATATGAGGACGGCAGCCTGACAGACAGAACCTCCAATAACTCTGAGAAACTGTTCCATAGAGGTAGGAGGGAAGGACAGTATATATGTGATTTTGGTAAAGGGGGAGTACATAAACCAAGCATGTTTTTTAAAAAAGTTTCTGCTTGTCTTGTGAAGCTTCTTCTAGTCATGAGAAGCAGTAGTCACCATGAAGGATTTTAGTGTTTTTCTAGATATAAAAAAATACAAGAAATCGACTCATAAAATTTCAATCAAAAATGGCCACAATAAATGACAGAAATGGTATGGACCTAACAGAAGTAGAAGATATTAAGAAGAGATGGCAAGAATACACAGAAGAACAATACAAAAAAGATCTTCATGACCCAGATAATCACGATGGTGTGATCACTCACCTAAAGCCAGACATCCTGGAATGTGAAGTCAAGTGGACCTTAGGAAGCATCACTACAAACAAAGCTAGTGGAGGTGATGGAATTCCAGCTGAGCTATTTCAGGTCCTAAAAGGTGATGCTGTAAAAGGGCTGCACTCAGTATGCCAGCAAATTTGGAAAAGTCAGCCCCAGGACTGAAAAAGGTCAGTTTTCATTCCAATCCCAAAGAAAGGCAATGCCAAAGAATGTTCAAGCTACCACACAATTGCACTCATCTCATATCCTAGCCAAGTAATGCTCAACATTTTCTAAGCCAGGCTACAACAGTACATAAACCATGAACTTCCAGATATACAAGCTGGATTTAGAAAAGGCAGAGGAACCAGAAATCAAACTGCCAACATTTGTTGGATCTTCAAAAGGAGCAAGAGTTCCAGAAAAACATCTGCTTCTGTTTTATTGACTATGCCAAAGCCTTTGACTGTGTGAATCACAACAACTTTGGAAAATTCTTCAAAAGATGGGACTACCAGACCACCTGACCTGCCTCCCGAGAAATCTGTATTCAGGTTAAGAAACAACAGTTAGAACCAGACATGGAACAGACTGTTTCCAAATCAGGAAAGGAGTACATCAAGGCTGTATATTGTCACCCTGTTTATTTAACTTATATGCAAAGTATATCATGCAAAATGCCAGGCTGAATGAAGCACAAGCAGGAATGAAGATTGCCGGGAGAAATATCAATAACCTCATATATGCAGATGACACCACCCTTATGGCAGAAAGCAAAGAAGAACTAAAGAGCCTCTTGATGAAAGTGAAAGAGGAGAGTGAAAAAGTTGGGTTAAAACTCAACATTCAGAAAACTAAGATCATGGCTTCTGGTCCCATCACTTCATGGCAAATAGATGGGGGAATAATGGACACAGTGACAGACTTTATTTTGGGGGCTCCAAAATCACTGCAGATGGTGATTGCAGCCATAAAATTAAAAGACATTTACTCCTTGGAAGGAACGCCATGACCAACCTAGGCAGCATATTAAAGAGCAGAGACATTACTTTGCTGATAAAAGTCAGTCTAGTCAAAGCTATGGTTTTCCCAGGGCTGCTGCTAAGTTACTTCAGTCATCTCCGACTCTGTGACACCCCAAGATGGCAGTCCACTAGGTTCCCCTGTCCCTGGGATTCTCCAGGCAAGAACACGGGGGTGAGTTGCCATTTCCTTCTCCAATGCATGAAAGTGAAAAGTGAAAGGGAAGTCGCTCAGTCAAATCCGACTCTTCGCGACCCCATGAGCTGCAGCCCACCAGGCTCCTCCGTCCATGGGATTTTCCAGGCAAGAGTACTGGAGTGGGGTGCCATCACCTTCTCCAGGTTTTCCAAGTAGTCATGTGCGGATGTGAGAGTTGGACTATAAAGAAAGCCGAGCGTCGAAAAATTGATGCTTTTGAACTGTGGTGTTGGAGAAGACCCTTGAAAGTCCCTTGGACAGCAAGAAGATCCAACCAGTCAATCCTAAAAGAAAGCAGTCCTGAATATTCATTGAAAGGACTGATGCTGAAGCTGAAACTCCAATACTTTGGCCACCTGATGCGAAGAACTGACTCACTGGAAAAGACCCTGATGTTGGGAAGGAATGGAGGCAGGAGGAGAAGGGGATGACGGAGGATGAGATGGTTGGATGGCATCACCAACTCAATGGACATGAGTTTGAGTAAGCTCTGGGATTGGTGATGGACAGGGAAGCCTGGCATGCTGCATTCCATGGGGTCACAAGGGTTAAGACATGACTGAGCGACTGAACTGAACTGAACTGAACAAGAACTGGACCACAAAATCAGCTCCTGAGAATATCTAACAATCTGAAGACCTGCCCTGCCAGTTTTCTGGGAGCACAGAGTGCCTCATTTCATTTCTGTTCTCCACTCTGTCCTCCTTCAGAGGGGTGTTGGAAGTCAGCAACTATAGCAGCACACGATTTAATCCTGGTAGAGGTAGATGGCAAGCACCTATGGCAAGTGCCAGCCTGTGGTTGACCAGATCGATGGAAAAAATAAAGTCAGGAAATTCACTAATACAGGTATAGTTGATTGATTGTAAGCAAAAGTACCAAGGTAAAGCAGGAAGAAGGGTAGACTTTTCAACAAATGGTACCAGAGCAATTGGCCATTCATATGCAAAAAGAAAAAAAATGAAAGTTTGACTCTTAACTTTTACCATATGCAAATATTAATTCAAAATGGGTCATAGACATAAATATAAAACTAATTTGAGAATTACTAGCTAGTATAATATGCATTCATTCCTCTATGTATATACCAGGGTCTAAGCTTTGTTATAGAACTCTATCTCTAACACACACCTGCCTGAACCACAGTCACTTAACTCCTTGCAATGAGTTAATGCTAAGTCAGATTTTAATATATCATCTCACTTTTATAAAGCAGTGGCCCCCAGCTTCTTCCCCACACAACCCACCCCCAGGTCACAGAGCAGGAGGTGAGCAAGAGGTGAATGGCAGGCAAGCAAGGGAAGCTTCATCTGTTCCCCACTGGTCACATTACCTGAACTGTCCCTGCCTCCCATCACCTCCCACCATGGAAAAATTGCTTTCCACAAAACTGGTCCCCGGTGCCAAAAAGGTTGGGGACTGCTGTTAAAAAGGGGTAATGTAAAGCTGAAGCTTTTTTAAAAACTCATGAGTTGAGGTTGAAGACATAATCTATTATGTTATTCAATGTTCCTTATAAAATAACCCAAGCAATAAACTGCTTTTCTATTTTTATATCAGACCCAAAATAGTTCTCCTATACAATAATGTTTTAACAATGAATGTAAATATTTGATCCATTATATTTCCCTCTTTTGCTTGATGTTGACTTTTTAAAAATTCACAATGTGAGAGTTGCAAGTTAAGTTTTATTTGGGTGAATGAGGACTGCAGCCCAGGAAACAGCACCTTAGGCAGCTCTGAGAAACTGCTCCTAAGAAGCAGGGGAAAGGTCAGTATATATGTGATTTTGGTGAAGTGGGAGTGCATGCAATCAAACACATATATTCCCAGGTTTCTACTGGTCTCGTGAAGCCTTTGCTGGTCACAGGGAATAGTCGTCACCATGAAGGAGTTTAGTGCTTTTCTAGATATGGGGTGATACAAGAACTGGGCTCATAAAATCAGCTCCTGAAAATGCCTATCTGAAGACCTGTCCTGCCAGTTTTCCCAAGCACAGAGTGCCTCATTTGTGCTCTCCACCCTAAACTCTTTTCAGTGGTGCTGAAGGTCAGCAGCTGTAGCAGCACATGATTTAATCCTTGGAGTACCTCCACAAGTACCCACGACAAGTGGAAATTTGCAGCTGACACTGAAAATAAACTCAATCAAAATTACTATGTAAATTAAATTTTAGTAAATTTACTTCTATCTCTAATGACTTTCATTTTTCATTTTTATTTTAGCAAGCTTAAACTATGTATAGCTACTATTAATATAAACTGATATATTTCCTTTTAATTTTTAAATTATTGTTTTTACTGCATAATGTGCTTAACCTTAAAAAAATGAAAACTACTGAAGAAAACTCTTTAGCAAGAAAAAATTTCAGTTATATAAATACACATCATTTGTTATGTATAAGTGTTATAATGGGTGATATTTCATTTTATCTTTAAACCTAAAAATATCAGTATCAGAATGTTTATGATTTGCTAAAAATGATGGGAATACATGATTAGGAGCTATTCACATTCACTATTAGATCAGAGGAATTTTAAGGAAATTTTGTTCCTTTTGTGACCCTTTGCTTCCCTAAAGAGGCAGCAAAATGGCAGCTCAATTCACTGTCCATTCACATAAAATGTTATATCTGAAAGACTCTGATTCATCAGCTTTCTTCTCCCAGGCTCTCTTGTTAAATCTGAAGAAAGAATGGCAGATTCTTGCAGTTTGTTTCCCTATAGTCAGAGAACAATATTCAGTGGTAGAATTTTTTTCATGGGTCTTTTGTTCAGCTGTGTTAGTACCAAAGTAGCATGTCATGTAACTTCATAGACTCTTTCTTCATGACATCCATTATTCAGCACATACTGTCAGTAAACCTCTAATGGAAATATAAAGATGAATTTAAGAAGAACAATTCCATTTAAAACAAGGAGATGAATGCAACCACTCTATGTTCTAGGGATGGGAGCAATCATTTTAAGGAAGAAAGACAACAACCTTAGTGCTAAGTATGGGAAAGTAATATGGCAGTGGAAATGAGTTGAGGACCTTAGGGAGAAGCAGAGAAGCAATAATCTCATCTTGCTTGGTAGAAGTTCAAGTTAATAAAGAAGCCAGCAGGAGACTGGAGGATCCTTCTTGGAAGAAACTGAATGGTATCAGAGAGGATACCAATAAACATGGATGCTTGGAGAGTCTGCTGAATGTGTTATGGTAAAACTAAGCAGTTGAAACAAGGGTCGTAGTTCATATCTTTTTACTGCAACAGTACAGAGGCAGAAGTGAATTCAGATTGGTCAGCAGCTTGTCCAAAGAGGTTATCAGGCCCCTTCCTCTGTTGTTCCAACATCTCCAAGCATCTTGTCCCCATAAGCATGGTGGAAGTTCATTCACCAGCACCCTGTCAGCATTTCAGCCCTCAGAGTGTGAAAGAGGAAGTGGAAAGTAAGCAGCTTCCTTCTCAGGAAAGTGAGTAGGAAGCCACACCCAGTGGGAGGTTGTCCCAAGGGAAGTTTGGCTGAGGAGCCATTTGCCCTGCTAATATCTAAAGGGGTAAGAGTAGCTCTGTTATTTACAGGAGGCAGGAAATGCTACAAAACAACACCTCCATTATGCCCCCAACAAGAAAAAAATAGCTCGCTGCCTAATTTCCTCATGTACCTAGAACCTAAATCAGTTTTTGAGGGCTTCACCTTTGAAAATGAACATACAACCCAAAATTATCATCAACCGATATTTGTGATGAATAGAAATTCCAAAGAAACTGTATTAGTATTCTCTGAACTATGTGAGTAACCTGCATGTATTTAAAGAACAGAATGCTTTTTAAAATGCTGTAAACATTTTATAAAATCAATACAATTATTAAAGTATAACATCAAGGATATATCCCCAAAGACAATGGGGGAGGGATGAGTCAGATGATGGTATAGGAGAAAATTATAGGATTGATAAAGAGGTTTGTTATCTGACTAATAGAATACCCATAAACTTTTTTAAAATGAAGAGAAATATGAAGAAACTATACCAAATATATAGAAGCTATACAAAATGTCCCTGAAAAAAAATAATACAAGTGTCCTTACAGAAGATTAGATATGAAAAAGTCCTATACAAGTAATAGTTAAAACGACTTCTGACTTTTTCATCGCAGTGCTGGAAGCTATCACATTTAAGAAGATCCTATCTTTAAAAGTTCTAAAAGAAACTTATTTTAAATCCAATTTTCTACATTCAGCAGAGTTATCAATCACATGTTCAGATGAAAAGAGTTTAAACATGCAAGAACTCAATACCTTACTTTATGTCATTTTCCTAAGCAGCTCCTTGAGGATGGCAATAGTGGTTAAGAACCCGCCTGCCAATACAGGAGACAAAAGAGATGTGGGTTCAATCCCTGGGTTAGGAAGAACCCCTGTGGAGGGAATGGCAACTCACTCCTGTATTCCTGCCTGAAGAATCCCATGGACAGAAGAGCCTGGTGGGCTGCAGTCCATGGGTTCTCAGAGTTGGATATGACTGAATTGACTTAGCACACATGTATCATTTCCTAAGCAGCTCCTTGAAGATGTACTCCAGGAAAATGAGGAAATAAATTACTAAGGAGGAGAACATGAAGCCAAGAAGCTCAGACAGAGTAGGGAGGCAAGTATACAGACATGAGAGCATCCACTTCTGCTGAAGACTATAAGAGACAGAGTCAAAGTCATGTCAGCATCACCAGAGCCCTACCACTTCAGCACACTCTGAACAGTTTTTTAAAGCCTGTGTATCTGCTTTGTTATGCCCAGGCTTTTTCCAGAGCCTATGAAGGCTACTCTGACAGCTTGCAAAACAGGTCAAAAGTATCAGGCAATTAGCACTTCCCAAAGGCAAACCTTAACATCTATGAGGGATGGAAGACATTGTACCAATGCAATGCCTCATCCCTTGCCTTTGAGAGAGATAACCCTCAGGTATATGTTTGACACCCCTTTATAGCTTTGCCATGGGTCTAGATTCCAGTCACCCACAGAGGCAGGTGGCTTGACGATGCAGCTCTTTTTAGCCACCTTCCCTTGTCTGCTCATTATCTCACTCAACTTCTTAAATACTCATAAACATATTTTAAGCACCTACATAAAATCTACCAAGTATTTCTGAATATATAACACCTAAATCATAAGCTATCTATCACTAGATGAACTCACAAGTGAGTTTTTGCTGCAGAATACACTGATATGCTACAATATAAAATAGGAAATAGTTTTTCATCTTCCTCTCTAGAAACTTTATTCTGATGTAAATAAGCAATGAAATGCCTTGCTTAAGATACAAAACTAATTCATAAAGCAATTAAAAGAAAATAAGCAAGGAAGTGTTGCTTTAAAAATATTGTCAATGATTAAAAACTTTTCAGAGGCTTGGTAGCAAGAGAAGGGGGCTGGGAAGAGGGTATAGTCACTTATTTTGGTGGGAGGTGAGAATTAATGAGAGCCAGTGAGTGAAACAGTAGGTGCCTGATAGTTATCTGTATCTAACCTTAACCAACCTAGATAGCATATTCAAAAGCAGAGACATTACTTTGCCGACTAAGGTCCATCTAGTCAAGGCTATAGTTTTTCCTGTGGTCATGTATGGATGTGAGAGTTGGACTGTGAAGAAGGCTGAGCACTGAAGAATTGATGCTTTTGAACTGTGGTGTTGGAGAAGACTCTTGAGAGTCCCTTGGACTGCAAGGAGATCCAACCAGTCCATTCTGAAGGAGATCAGCCCTGGGATTTCTGTGGAGGGAATGATGCTAAAGCTGAAACTCCAGTACTTTGGCCACCTCATGTGAAGAGTTGACTCATTAGAAAAGACTCTGATGCTGGGAGGGATTGAGGGCAGGAGGAGAAGAGGACGACAGAGGATGAGATGGCTGGACGGCATCACCGACTCGATCAACATGAGGCTGAGTGAAATCTGTGAGATGGTGATGGACAGGGAGGCCTGGCGTGCTGCGATTCATGGGGTCGCAAAGAGTTGGACACGACTGAGCAACTGAACTGAACTGAACTGAACTGAACCTTAAGGAAGTAGTCAACACCTTCTCCTCCAGGCCATGCAGACGTTGTAAGTACATGGAAAACACCACTCAGGAAGTCACAGACATAATGTGGACATCTGTTTGAATTTCTTTTTCTCACAATCATGCAGACCCTGCTAACATGATGCCAGTTCATTTCTTGCTTTTGTTTTTCATGTAGTAAATCTGCCCACCTCCTGATAAGGCAATAGGAATTAATTTCCATATGTTCTAAAAGTTACATTTAATATTTTAAATTAAATTATCCAGGTTCCTTTCCTTCCCTTTCACCAACTATCAGTGAGCATCACACTGAACCCTTCTGTTAGTTCTGATGAGGCTTTTCTAGGCCACTTAGTCTCATCTACATTCTAAACAGTTTCTTCCACTCTCAATTTTATTTTCAATGAAAAAAGTAGAGAAATGATATTGGAAATGCACAAAATGCTTAGTGAGAGCAGAAAGATGATCAATTGGGAATCGTCTGAGGCACTATGGGGACTCATCCAGTATCCTTATGCCCCAAATGAAAAAGGGAAACTCAAAGAATTGTGCTAGAGCCAGCAAAAACATGCAATGAAGAGGCTTGATAAAGGGAAGTGAGAGATTTGAAAAGAGATAAAAAGTGATGAACAGAATCATCACAACATATCATATCACTTTTCTGTATGATATCTACATAACCATATAGAAAAGACAGCTAGCTGTAGAATAGGCCATCTGTGTTCCACTCGTATTCCTACCCGGGGGGTCATTGCAAACAGCCCTTTAGATATCATGCCTTTTACTGTTGGCATTTTCAGGAGGGTGCTCAGCTGGCACCCACAGTGCAAGTCAGATATCCTGGAAGATAGTGTTGCTGGAGCAAGCCTGTTCCAATGAGGGAAGAGGGGTTGGACAAATACCTCAGGTCCATTTTTAAGTTGTTTTAATGAACCTCCATACTGTTCTCCCTAGTGGCTGTACCAATTTACATTCCCACCAACAATATATGAGTGTTCCCTTTTCTCCACACATTTTCCAGCGCTTGTTATTTATAGACTTTTTGTTGATGGCCCCTTATATCTCACTGTAGTTTTGAGGTGCATTTCTCTAATAATTAGCAGTGGTGAGCATCTTTCCATCTGAGCTTTGGGCATCTGTATCTCTTCTTTGAATAAATGTCTAGTGAGATTTTCTGCCTATTGAGAGAGTTTATTCTGAGGTTGGTTGATAGGAAGTCCAGGGCCCTTGAGGAGTAGGAGGCAAACATTTTGTTCTACATTCCTTCACCTTAGTCACAAAGGATGTTTATCTTAATCTCTGGGTTGCTATGGTAACAAACTATTTCACCTGAAACTAGCTTTCTTTATGCCCAGAGCTAATGATTATTCAGCAAAACAATACATCTTGGAAATGTTTTTACTAGGCTTTATGTTACTGATTATAATTCAAACCAATATATCTTATTTGGAAACCTATTTTTCTTCAAAAACCTATGCCCTTGATTATATGGATACAAAATATCTCATGCAGAGACATCTTATCCCGAGACTGTTTCCCTTGGTTAATCTTGTGCTGATGTTACTGCTAAACGTATGTTGTGGGAGAGGAGCCTGGTAAAACTTTCACAGCTTTGAGGTATTTCTTTGATCTATGTTTAGCAGTCCACTAAAACAGTGTATAATGCCCCACCTAAACTACCCCCTTCCAGTGCCTTTTGCTGGAAGATTTTCTCTATCCTTTCACTTTAATAAAATCTCTGCTACATAAACCTCTGAGTGACTGAGGCCACGTCTTTGGTCCCAGAGTGAATTCTTCTCTTTCAGAGACCACGAATCTGACACCGTTCTCTGTGAGCTATATTTTTTTATTGGGTTGAGTTTCTTTTTTTTTTATTAAGCTGTATGCACTATTTGTATATTTTGGAGATGAATCCCTTATCATGAAAATCATTTTCAAATATTTTCTCGCATTCTGTATGTTGTTTTTCAATACGGTTTCCATTGCTGTGTACAGCTTTTAAGTTTAATTAGGTCCTATTTGTTTATCTTTGTTATTTCTCTTAGTCTAGGACAGGAATCCAAAAAGATACTGCGGCATTTTATGTCAAAGTTCTGCCTAGGTACCCTCTAGGAGTTTTATAGTATCCAGTCTTATGTTTAGGTCTTTAATCCATTTTGAGTTTAGTTTTGTGTGTGCTGTTAGAGAATGTTCTAATTTCATTCTTTCATATGTCACTATCCAGTTTTCCCAGCACCATTTCTTAAAGAGACTGTCTTTTCTCCATTGTATACTCTTGCCTCCTTTGTGGTAGATTAATTGACCATAGGTGCATGGGTTTATTTCTGAGATATCTATCCTGTTCCATTGGCTTACATGTCTGTTTTTATGGCAGTACTTTTTTTAGTTTTTTAATATAAATTTATTTATTTTAATTGGAGGCTAATTACTTTACAATATTGTACTTGTTTTGCTATACATCAACATGAATTCACCACAGGTATACACGTGTTCCCCATCCTGAACCCCCCTCCCTCCTCCCTCCCCATACCATCCCTCTGGGTCATCTCAGTGCACCAGCCCCAAGCATCCAGTATCATGCATCGAACCTGGACTGGCGATTCATTTCATATATGATATTATGCATGTTTCAATGCCATTCTCCCAAATCATCCCACCCTCTGCCTCTCCCACAGAGTTCAAAAGACTGTTCTATACACCTGTGTCTCTTTTGCTGTCTCGCATACAGGGTTATCATTACCATCTTTCTAAATTCCATATCTATGCATTAGTATACTGTATTGGTGTTTTTCTTTCTGGCTTACTTCACTCTGTATGATAGGATCTGGTTTCATCCACCTCCTTAGAACTGATTCAGATGTATTCTTTTTAATGGCTGAGTAATACTCCATTGTGTATATGTACCACAGCTTTCTTATCCATTCATCTGCTGATGGACATCTAGGAGAGGGTGTGGAGAAAAGGGAACCCTCTTACACTGTTGGTGGGAATGCAAACTAGTACAGCCACTATGGAGAACAGTGTGGAGATTCCTTAAAAAACTGGAAATAGAACTGCCTTATGACCCAGCAATCCCACTCTGGGCATACACACCCAGGAAACCAGAACTGAAAGAGACACGTGTACCCCAATGTTCATCACAGCACTGTTTATAATAGCCAGGACATGGATGCCAATACTTCTTTAATTGCTATAACTTTGTTGCATAGTCTGAAATCAGGGAGCCTCCAAACTACATTTTTCTTTTTTGAGAATGCTTTGGCTATTTTGGGTCTTTTGTGTTTCCATATAAATTTTAAAATGTTTTGTCCTAGTTTTGTGATAAGTGACACTGGTAATTTGATGGGGATTTCATAGAATATATAGATTGCCTTAGGTAGTACAATCAATATTGATTCATCCAATCCAAAAATATATCTTCCCTCTGGTTTATGTCATCTTTGATTCTTTTTGGCAGTGTCTGATAGTTTTCAGAGTACAGATTTTGTCCTTCCTTAGATAGATTTATTCATGGGTGTTTTATTCTTTTTGATGCAATAAGTGAGGTTGTATCCTTCCTTTCTCTTTCTGATTTTTCATTGTTAGTATATAGATGCACCAGATTTATGTGTATATAATCCTGCAATCTCACTCCTGGGCATATATCTAGAGAAAATCATAATTCAAAAAGACTACTTCACCCCAATATTCATTGTTGCACTGCTCACAATAGCCAAGACATGGAAGCAAACTAAATATCCATTGACAGATGAATTGATAAAGATATGGTATATTTATATAGTGGAATAGTACTCAGCCTTAGAAGAATGAAATAGTGCCATCTGTAGCAACATGGATGGACTTAGAGATTATAATACTAAGTGAAATAAGCCAGACAGAACAAGACGAATATCATATGATATTACTTATATGGGGAATCTGAAAAAGATTTACACAAATTAGCTTATAGGCAGAACACAAAGAGACCCACAGACATAGAAAGCAAATGTATGGTTACCAAAGGAGAAGGAGGGGTGAGGGATAAATTAGGAGTCTGAGATTAACATATATATACTGCTATATGTAACTCAGACTTAAACTGAAGAAAGTAAGGAAAACCACTAGACCATTCAGGTATGACCTAAATCAAGTCCCATATGATTACACAGTGGAAGTGACAAATAGATTCAAGGGACTAGATCTGATAGACAGAAAGCCTGAAGAACTATGGTTGGAGGTTTGTAACATTGTGCAGGAGGCTGTGATCACGACCATCCCCAAGAAAAAGAAATATAAAAAGGCAAAAATGGTTGTCTGAGGAGGCCATACGAATGCTGAGAAAAGAAGAGAAGCAAAAGGCAAAGGAGAAAAAAAAAAGATATACTCACCTAAATGCAGAGTTCGAGAGAAAAGCAAGGAGAGATAAGAAAGCCTTCCTCAGTGAACAGTGCAAAGAAATAGAGGAAAACAATAGAATGGGAAAGACTAGAGATCTCTTCAAGAAAATCAGAGATACCAAGGGAACACTTCATGCAATGATGGGCTCAATAAGGACAAAAATAGTATGGACCTAACAGAAGCAGAAGATATTAAGAAGAGGTTGCAAGAACACACAGAAGAACTGTACAAAAAAGATCTTCACAACCAAGATAATCACGATGCTGTGATCACTAATTTAGAGCCAGATATCCTGGAATGTGAAGGCAAGTGGGCCTTAGAAAGCATCACTATGAACAAAGCTAGTAGAGGTGATGGAATTCCAGTTGAGCTATTTCAAATCCTGAAAGATGATGCTGTGAAAGTGTTGCACTCAATATGCCAGCAAATTTGGAAAAGTTAGCAGTGGCCACAGGACTGAAAAATGTCAGTTTTCATTCCAATCCCAAGGAAAGGCAATGCCAAAGAATGCTCGAACTACCAGACAATTGCATTCATCTCACACGCTAGTAAAATAATGTTCAAAATTCTCCAAGCCAGGCTTCAGCAATATGTGAACCGTGAACTTCCAGATGTTCAAACCAGTTTTATAAAAGGCAGAGGAACCAGAGATCCAATTGCCAACATCCATGGATGATGGAAAAAGCAAGAGAGTTCCAGAAAAACATCTATTTCTACTTTATTGACTATGCCAAAGCCTTTGACTGCGTGGATCACAAGAAACTGTGGAAAATTCTGAAAGAGATGGGAATACCAGACCACCTGACCTGTCTCTTGAGAAACCTACATGGAGGTCAGGAAGCAACAGGTAGAACTGGGCATGGAACAATAGACTGGCTCCAAATAGGAAAAGGAGTACATCAAGGCTGTATATTGCCACCCTGCTTATTTAACTTGTATGCAGAGTACATCATGAGAAATGCTGGGCTGGAGGAAGCACGAGCTGGAATCAAGATTGCCGGGGGAAATATCAATAACCTGATATATGCAGATGACACCACCCTTACGGCAGAAAGTGAATAAGAATTAAAGAGCCTCTTGATGAAAGTGAAAGAGGAGAGTGAAAAAGTTGGCTTAAAGCTCAACATTCAGAAAACTAAGACCATGTCATCTGACCCCATTACTTCATGGGAAATAAATGGGAAACAGTGTCAGACTTTATTTTGGGGGGTTCCAAAGTCACTGCAGAAGGTGATTGCAGCCATGAAATTAAAAGACACTTACTCCTTGTTAGGAAAGTTATGAGCAAACTAGATAGCATATTAAAAAGTGGAGACATTACTGTGCCAACAAAAGTCCGTCTAGTCAAGGCTCTGGTTTTCCAGTGGTCATGTATGGATGTGAGATTTGGACTTTGAAGAAAGCTGAGCGCCGAAGAATTGATGCTTTTGAATTGTGGTGCTGCAGAAGACTCTTGAGAGTACCTTGGACTGCAAGGAGATTCAACCAGTCCATCCTACAGGAGATCAGTCCTGGGTGTTCATTGGAAGGACTGATGTTGAAGCTGAGACTCCAATACTTTGGCCACCTGATCCGAGGAGGTGACTCATTGGAAAAGATCCTGATGCTGGGAGGGATTCGAGGCAGGAGGAGAAGGGGACGACAGAGGATGAGATGACTGGATGGCATCACCGACTCGATGAACAATAGTTTGAGTAAACTCCAGGAGTTGGTTATGGACAGGGAGGCCTGGCCTGCTGAGATTCATGGGGTTTCAAAGAGTTGGACATGGCTGAGCGACTGAACTGAACTGAACTGAGCACTAAAGAATAGATGTTTTGAAACTGTGGTGCTGGAGAAGACTCTTGAGAGACCCTTGGACTGCAAGGAGGGCAAACCACTCAATCCTAAAAGAAATCAGTCCTGAATATTCATTGGAAGGACTGATGCTGAAGCTGAAGTTCCAATACTTTGGCCAAGTGATGTGAAGACTGGACTCATGGGAAAAGACTCTGATGCTACACAAGATTGAGGGCAGGAGAAGAAGGAGGCAGCAGAGGATGAGACGGTTGGATGGCATCATCGACTCAAAGGACATGAATTTGAACAAACTCCAGGAGATAGTGAAGGACAGGAAAACCTGTCATGCTGCATTCCATAGGGTTGCAAAGAGTTGGACATGACTTAGCAACTGAACAACAGCAACAAACTTAGGTACAACAGAAGTATTACATTTAATTCTCATAGTTCTAAAGAGATGTCTATGTTAGTTAGATCAGCAAATAAACATTAATACCAGATTAATTTAATACTGAATATTTCCCAGTTCATGTGAACCTAAAATTCATTTAATTTAATTTCTCTTGTATTTAGAATTGTTTGATTTGTAAGTGCTTACATTTCTTTAAACAAATTAAATAGAGCTCATTTACAACTTAACCTCAACAATATTATCCAAGGATGAAGTCACGTACTGAGACATACATATGTCCAGATAGATACAATGAGAGATCTAGCTTCATTTTCGAAACTTAGTTATGAATCAGATATCACAGTATAAAATTCACTAGTTCATAAGATCAACCTTGCTTTTACTAACTGTACATATAGCAAGAACCATTTGGGGAACCAGTTTTTAAGACTTTTACCTAAATCAACTTCCTCTGGATTTAAACAAAATGGTGACCACACAATGTTATCCCATTTCACAAGACAGAATAGCCATCTCAAATCACCACAGAGAACACAAAGTATAGAACACACACACGGGCCCGGCAGTCCTAATCAGATACTCCCTTAAATACAAGATTACAGTCTCTCAGAAAACCTCCTATGGAGCCACAGAACTTCAGATTCTGTATTTACAGAGTAAATGGAAATATCTCAGGACTTCAGTGATTGCAAATGGAGCAAAGGAGGCCAGGTTGAAAGAAGAGGAGGAAGGAGGTGGGAAGGGAGGCAAACGGGGTGGACTTACAGATGTCTGTTGCCATGTGCAGATGCCCAGGCATTACGGGACTTTTCCCTGGGCTTCCAGGAAGGAGGGACTGGAACTCACCCCTACTAGTATCCAGAACAGACCAGAACCAGAATTTGAGCTCTCTGTCAACAAGAGATCATCCGCCTCGAGCCCTCAGCTCAGGCTGAACTCTTTAACCAGGTTCCTGAGTCCAAAACCGGGGAAAAGAAAAAACTGTAGGATAGGAGGGGTTAAGAAGAAGAAACAGAGAGGGAAGGAGAGAGAGGCCAAATAAAGTCTCTTGTTCCTTGCCCAGTAGGGGCATTCTGGTCAGTCCATTTCAGGAGTTTCAATTGTGGCCACGGGGTTTTTTTCATCAATGAGCAAGCTGGTTCCTGAGTACCCCGAGTGGTCAGGATGTCAATCACAGCAAAGAATCCCCACCAGAGTTGACAAGCAAGAGATTTATTGGGAAGGGGAACCTGGGCGGAGAGCAGGAGGGTAAGGGAAGCCAGGAGGACTGCCCTGCCGCATGGTTCAGTCTCAGATTTTTATGGTGATGGGATTAGTTTCCAAGTTTGTCTCTGGCCAATCATTCCGACTCAGTGTCCTTCCTGGTGGTACACACATTGTTTAGCCAAGATGGATTCCAGCGAGGAGGATTCTGGGAGGTTGGTAGGACAAGTGGCATCTCCTTTTGACTCTTCCCAAATTTTTCTGGTTGGTGGCATCTTTTTGGTTCATGTTCCTTACTAGTAACTCCTGTCCTAAAATAATGCATGCCAGTGTTTACTATGGCGCTGGCCAGGGTGGGCAGTTTCAGTCAATGTTTCCCATAACAACTTCACTGAAATAAACTCAGGTGTGACAAAAAGGGGCTTGTTATGAATAATGACAACAATTTCACCTTTATGGCTCAGTGGCCATTTCAGGAACTAAGGGCAACAGACAAAATATTATAGCAAAATATTCTCCCATTGCTCTTATCACTAAGGAAATTCCAAATGTTTGGGGAGTTGTGACCCAAGAACTGTAGCCAAAGATCAAAATATATACCTGCTATTAGTCATAATAATGCAACGATGTCATATACTAGAGCAGGAGTGAGACTAATTTGTATTTTTCTACAGAGCTGTTCATCACAAGGCTTTATGCAATAATGTTTATTTTTAAAACATTGCACTATAATGTTACTTGTCTTGATTATCAGGTTGTTGATGCTGCCTTAAGTTTTATGCCAAAGATGGGTGCTTCATTTGCCTCCCCTTGGCCCCAGCCCAAACCTTTAGGTGCTGCAAGAACAGAAGTAATTGAAAGTTATTTTGGACTCACCACAGTGGCATTCTGCATATGCACAAGTTCAGTTCAGCTCAGTTCAATGACTGTTATATCCGAATCTTTGCAACCCCATGGACTGCAGCATGCCAGTCTCCCCTGTCCATCACCAACTCCAGGAGATTGTTTAAACTCATGTTCATCCAGTCGTTGGTGCCTGCTAACCATCTCATCCTCAGTCCCCTTCTCCTACCTTCAATTTTTCCCAGCATCAGGGTCTTTTCCAATCAGTCAGTTCTAAGCATCAGGTGGCCAAGATATTGGAGCTTCAGCTTTAGCATCAGTTCTTCTGTGAATATTCAGGATTGATTTCCTTTAGCATTGACTGGTTTGATCTCCTTGCTGTCCAAGGAACTCTCAAGAGTCTTCTCCAACACCACAGTTCAAAAGCATTAGTTCTTCAAGGCTCAGCTTTCTTTACGATGCAACTCTCATATCCATACATGACTACTGGAAAAACAATAGCTTTGACTAGATAGACCTTTGTCAGCAAAGTAATGTCTCTGCTTCTTAATAGGCGGTCTAGGTTGGTCACAGCTTTTTTTCAAAGGAGCAAGCATCTTTTAATTTCATGGCTGCAGTCACATCTACAGAGATTTTGGAGCACAAAAATTAAAGTCTGTCACTGTTTCCATTGTTCCCCCATTTGTCTGCCATGAAGTGATGGGACCAGATGCCATGATCTTCGTTTTCTGAATGTTGAGTTTTAAGCCAGCTTTTTCACTCTCCTCTTTCATTTTCATCAAGAGACTCTTTAGATCTTCACTTTCTGCCATAAGGGAGGTGTCATCTGTGCATCTGAGACTATTGATATTTCAACCTGTAATTTTGCTTCATCCAGCCCAGCATTTTGCATGATGTACTCTGCATAGAAGTTAAATAAACAGGTTGACATTATATAGCCTTGACGTACTCCTTTCCCAATTTGGAACCAGTCCGTTGTTCCATGTCTAGTTCTAACTGTTGCTTCTTGGCCTGAATACAGATTTCTCAGGAGGCAGGTAAGGTGGCCTGGTACTCCCATCTCTTGAAGAATTTTCCACAGTTTGTCATGATCCACACAGTCAAAGTCTTTGTCATAGTCAATACAGCAAAAGTAGATGTTTTCCTGGAACTCTCTTGCTTTTTCTGTGATCCAACAAGTGGCAATTTGATCTGTGGTTCCTCTGCTTTTGGATCTACAGTGACCTGCTGCAGGGTCAGAAGGACTGAATCCAACAGTGGGTGCACAAGTCCTTTCGAAGAGGTTGCCATTACCTTCTTTATCCCTACCATAGTTTGGCCTCAGGCCAAACAACAGGGAGGGAACACAGCCCCACCCTTCAACAGAATATTGGACTAAAGATTTACTGAGCATGCCCCCGCACCCCATGACCCATCAGAACAAGACCCAGTTTCCCCCACAGTCAGTCTCTCCCATCAGGAAGTTTCCATAAGTTTCTTATCCTTATTCACGAAGGCAGACAGACTGAAATCCACAGTCACAAAAAACTAACCAAACTGATCACATGGACCACAGCCTTGTCTAACTCAATGAAACTATGAGTCACACCCTGTAGGGCCACCCAAGATGGACAGGTCATAGTGGAGAGTTCTGACAAAATGTGGTCCACTGGAGAAATGCAAACCACTTCAATATTCTTGCCTTGAGAAGATCATGAACAGTATGAAATGGCAAAAAGATAGGACACTGAAAGATGAACTCATCAGGTCAGTAAGTGTCCAATATGCTACTGGAGAAGAGTGCAGAAATAACTCTGGAAAGAATGAGGATATGGAGTGAAAGCAAAAACAATGCCCAGTTTCGGATGTGATTGGTGATGGAAGTAAAGTCTGATGCTATAAAGAACAATATTGCATAGGAACCTGGAATCTTAGGTCCATGAATCAATGTAAATTGGAAGTGATCAAACATGAGATGGCAAAAGTGAACATCGACATTTTAGGAATCCGTGAACTAAAATGGCCTGGAATGGGTGAGTTTAATTCAGATCTGCTACTATGGGCAAGAATCCCTTAGAAAAAATGGAGTCGCTCTCATAGTCAACAAAAGAGTCGAAATGCAGTACTTGGGTGCAGTCTCAAAAATGGCAGAAAGATCTCTCTGTTCATTTCCAAGGCAAACCATTCTGTATCACAGTTCTCCTAGTCTATGCCCCAACCACTAATGGCAAAGAAGCTGAAGCTGAAGCTGAATGGCTCTATGAAAATCTACAAGACCTTCTTGAACTAACATCCAAAAAAGATGTCCATTTCATCACAGGGGACAGGAATGCAAAAGTAGGAAGTCAAGAGATACCTGGAGTAACAGGCAAGTTTCGTTGGAGTACAAAATGAAGCAGTTCAAAGGCTAACAGTTTTGCCAGGAGAATACACTGGTCATAGCAAACACCCTCTTCCAAAAACACAAGAGATGACTCTATACGTGGACATCACCAGATGGTCAATACCGAAATCAGATTGATTACATTCTTTGCAGCTGAAGATGGAGAAGCCCTATACAGTCAGCAAAAACAAGACTGGGAGCTGACTGTGGCTCAGATCATGAGCTCCTTATTGTTGTAAAATTCAGACTTAAATTTAAGAACGTTAGGAAAACCACTAGACCATTCAGGTATGACCTAAATCAAATCCCTTATGATTACACAGTGGAGGTGACAAATAGATGCAAGGGATTAGATCTGATAGAGTGCCTGAAGTGTACCACTTTGTAAAGTGCATCTCTAAGGGTACATCAAATATACATTTTGTGCTAATGTCAAATGGACAAGTATTAAAGAATAATATTCGAACAAGTGGAGATGAATACTTACTATCAGTATCACAAAACGCATTTGGGTGCTGCAGAAAAATATTAGACTTTTTATCCAAATCAATTTAATAACTATTTCAAATGTATTGTGAATACTTATTAGTCAATTTTTTAAATTTGATATTCTCATGCAGGGATAAGAATTTATTCTCACTGCCTGCTACTTAGTTGCTCCTATGGTTACTGAACTGCCTCATTGTGATCCTTTATACGTCTTCACTTTCAACTGACATCAGAAGAAGAGCAAGATATTTGGGGGCTACTTTATTTTTCCTTAACAATGTCTTCTCCCCTTCATATGTCTTATAAGTGGTTATTTTCAGATTGATGATGCTATACCATGAATGTTATATATGATTTGGAAGTTTTCTTTTTCGTCACATTTGAAGTGACCAGTTTTGCCATTATCCCCTCTGTTCTGCTTTGATGAGTCCCTTATAAGACTTGCTCTTAAAATGCAGTGGCCTAAATGAAGTAAAATCATTCAAGGTGGTTTTACTCTTAAAGGTGACTTTGTTTAATATAGGTGCCACTATATCAAGCAATTTTATAAAAATGATCACTGTAATGGCTGAGTAATACTCCATTGTGTATATGTACCACAGCTTTCTTATCCATTCATCTGCTGATGGACATCTAGGTTGCTTCCATGTCCTGGCTATTATAAACAGTGCTGCGATGAACACTGGGGTACATGTGTCTCTTTCAATTCTGGTTTCCTTGGTGTGTATGCCCAGCAGAGGGATTGCTGGGTCATAAGGCAGTTCTATTTGCAATTTTTTAAGGAATCTCCACAGTGTTCTCCATAGTGGCTGTACAAGTTTGCATTCCCACCAAGAGTGTAAGAGGGTTCCCTTTTCTCCATCCCCTCTCCAGCATTTATTGCTTGCAGATTTTTGGATCACAGCCATTCTGACTGGTGTGAAGTGGTACCTCATTGTGGTCTAAAAATTTTGAGAAGAGCTAACACCTATCCTACTCAGACTCTTCCAGAAAATTGCAGAGGAAGGTAAACTTCCAAACTCATTCTATGAGGCCACCATCACCCTAATACCAAAATCTGACAAAGATGCCACAAAAAAAGAAAACTACAGGCCAATCTCATGGATGAACATAGATGCAAAAATCCTTAACAAAATTCTAGCAGTCAGAATCCAACAACACATTAAAAAGATCATACACCATGACCAAGTGGGCTTTATCCCAGGGATGCAAGGATTCTTCAATATCTGCAAATCAATCAATGTAATTCACCATGTTAACAAATCGAAAAATAAAAGCCATATGATTATCTTAATAGATGCAGAGAAGGCCTTTGACAAAATTCAACATCCATTTATGTAAAAACTCTCCAGAAAGCAGGAATAGAAGCAACATACCTCAACATAATAAAAGCTATATATGACACACCCACAGCAAACATTATCCTCAATGGTGAAAAATTGAAAGCATTTCCCCTAAAGTCAGGAACAGACAAGGGTGACCACTTTCACCACTACTATTCAACATAGTTCTGGAAGTTTTGGCCACAGCAATCAGAGCAGAAAAAGAAATAAAAGAATTCAAATTGGAAAAAAAGAAGTAAAACTTTCACTGTTTGCAGATGACATGATCCTCTACATAGAAAACCCTAAAGACTCCGCCAGAAAGTTACTAGAGCTAATCAATGAATATAGTAAAGTTGCAGGATATAAAATCAACACACAGAAATCCCTTGCATTCCTATACACTAATAATGAGAAAGTAGAAAAAGAAATTAAGGAAACAATTCCATTCACCATTGCAACGAAAAGAATAAAATACTTAGGAATATATCTACCTAAAGAAACTAAAGACCTATATATAGAAAACTGTAAAACACTGATGAAAGAAATCAAAGAGGACACTAATAGATGGAGAAATACACCATGTTCATGGATCGGAAGAATCAATATAGTGAAAATGAGTATACTACCCAAAGCAATCTACAGATTCAATGCAATCCCTATCAAGCTACCAGTGGCAGTTTTCACACAACTAGAATAAATAATTTCAAGATTTGTATGGAAATACAAAAAACCTCGAATAGCCAAAGCAATCTTGAGAAAGAAGAATGGAACTGGAGGAATCAACCTGCCTGACTTCAGGCTCTACTACAAAGCCACAGTCATCAAGACAGTATGGTACCGGCACAAAGACAGAAATATAGTTCAAAATGGAACAAAATAGAAAGCCCAGAGATAAATCCACACACATATGGACACCTTATCTTTGACAAAGGAGGCAAGAATATACAATGGAGTAAAGACAATCTCTTTAACAAGTGGTGCTGGGAAAACTGGTCAACCACTTGTAAAAGAATGAAAGTAGATCACTTTCTAAGACCGCACACGAAAATAAACTCAAAATGGATTAAATATCTAAAGGTAACACCAGAAACTACAAAACTCCTAGAGGAGGACATAAGCAAAACACTCTCCGACATAAATTACAGCAGGATCCTCTATGATCCACCTCCCAGAATATTGGAAATAAAAGCAAAAATAAACAAATGGGATCTAATTAAAATTAAAAGCTTCTGCACAACAAAGGAAAATTAAAGCAAGGTGAAAAGACAACCTTCTGAATTGGAGAAAATAATAGCAAATGAAGCAACTAACAAACAACTAATCTCAAAAATATACTAGCAACTCCTGCAGCTCAATTCCAGAAAAATAAATGACCCAATCAACAAATGGGCCAAAGAACTAAATAGACATTTCTCCAAAGAAGACATATGGTTGACTAATGAACACATGAAAAAATGCTCAGCATTATTCATTATTAGAGTAATGCAAATCAACACCTCAAACTTTTTAATGTGTGTGCTAATTGCTCAGTCGTGTCTGACTCTGCAACCCCATGGACTGTAGCCCACTAGTCTCGTCTGTCTTGGGATTTTCCAGGCAAAGATACTAGAGTGGACTGCCATTCCCTCCTCCAGGGGAACTTCCCAACCCAGGGATTGTACCCAGGTCTCTTAGATTGCAGGGAGACTCTTCACTGTCTGAACCAGCAGAGCTGCATTTTTCATGGTTTTTACATATTCACTGCTCTATTCCTCAGGTCTTAGAACAGTACCTGGCAAATAGCAGGCACTCTATGAATATGAATATGGATTTCCCTGCCGGCTCAGATGATAAAGCATCTGCCTACAATGTGGGAGACCCAGGTTTGATCCCTGGGCCAGGAAGATCCCCTGGAGAAGAAAATGGCAACCCACTCAGGTACTCTTGCCTGGAAAATCCCATAGACGGAGGATCCTGGTAGACTACAGTCCATGGGATGGCAAAGAGTCTGGCACGACTGAACGACTTCACTTTCACTTTTTATTTTATGAGTATTTAATGAACAAGTGAATGAACAAACTACATTGTTTTATGAGTGAGTAGGCAATGGCACCCCACTCCAGTACTCTTGCCTGGAAAATCCCATGGACGGAGTATCCTGGTAGACTACAGTCCATGGGATTGCAAAGAGTCTGACACGACTGAGTGACTTCACTTTCACTTTTTATTTTATGAATATTTAATGAATAAGTGAATGAACAAACTACACTGTTTATCAGTGAGTATACTACATTTGAAAGCAGCACTTTGTTGATTTACACTTGGATTATCTTCAGTTTATTGCTTTTGCAGATAAACTTAGCCTGAACAGCAGTTCATACCCTTCCTGTTGCATCTTCTGGTCCATATATCTTCCTGGCTCCCCTCGTCTGTGTACCTCCATCTACTTTCACGAAAAGTTTCTGTTTCATGTATGACCAGTAAAGAAATTGCTTTTGATTGGCATGAACAAGAAACCCAGCAAGAATGAGCATATGTGATGTATAGGATTTGCTGGAAATTTCTCTAGTCCCACTAAGGTGTGGTTCATCGATGATTCTGATTGTTCTTCTTTCAGACACAGAGTGGGATAGTTCTTTGTTCCCTTTTAAAGGTCCCTTAAAGTGACTTGCTTCTGCCAGCTGCAGTCTTAAGGAGCCAGCACAATTGTTTTGTTCTTCCATTTACAGTATAGGCTTCCTTTGCATGGGTCCCAGAACAGAGCTGCCCCTGCCAACACAGTGTGGGTATGCAATGATAGCAAGAAATAAATCTTGCTTGTAAAGCCCTTGAAATTTAGGGATTGTTTGCTATGGAATCCAACCTAGCTCCTCCCAACTTCCCTGTGGTCCAGGGAAGGCCCACATCAAGTTCTTGAAGCTGCTTCTTTTTTATAATGGACTTTTTCAATTGAATTATAGTTAACATATAATACTTTATTAGTCTCACATGTGTAACATAGTGATTTAATATTTTACACATGATGAAATAATCAGTTAGACCAGTTACATCCATCATCATAACAGTTAATAGTAATGACCACATTCCCTATATATCTATCTCATCCCCAGGACATATTTATCTTACAGATGGAAGTTTGTACCTTTTAATTCCCCTCAACTATTTCATTCATCCCCCAACCCCCTCCTCTCTGGCAACAAACTTGTTTGTTCTCTGCATTTTTAGGCTGTTTCTGTTTTGTTGGTTAATTTGTCTTGTTAATTTAGATCCTACATATACATGAAATCATATGGTCTTTGTTTTCCTCTGTCTGACTTACTTCACTTGGTATAACACTCTGCAGATCCATTCATATTGCTGGAATGGAACATTTTCATGCTTTTCATTCTCTATGTATACATATCATATCTTCTCCATTCATCTATGGATGAACACTTAGGTTGATTCTATATCTTGGCTATTGTAAATAATGCTTCAAATTGAACATTGAGGGACATATAACTTTTTCTAATTATTCTGGTTTTTATATTATTTGGATAAATACCCAGAAGTAAAATTGCTGAATCATATGGTCATTCTATTTTTAAATTTTCAAGCGACTTTGACACTGTTTTCCATGACTGCACTAATTTAGATTCCAACCAACAGTGTACAAGTGTTCCCTTTTCTCCACATCTTTGCCAATGCTTCTTTCTTGTCTTTCTAAAATAGCCCTTCTACGTACAGATGGCTAATAAATACATGAAAAGATGCTCAATATCACTCATTATCAGAGAAATGCAAATCAAAACCATAGTGAGGTACTATCTCACACCAGTCAGAATGGCTGGTGTCCAAAAGTCTACAAACAATAAATGCTGAAGAGAGTGCAGAGAAAAAGGTTAGGGACTCTTACATTGTTGGTAGGAATGCAAACTAGTACAGCCACAATGGAGAACAGTGTGAAGATTCCTTAAAAGACTGAAAATAGAACTGCCATATGACCCAGCAATCCCATTGATGAAAATACATATCAAGGAAACCAGAATTGAAAGAGACACATGTACCCCAATGTTCATCACAGCACTGCTTACAATAGCCAGGATATGGAAGCAACATAGATATCCATCAACAGACGAATGGATAGAAAGCTGTGGTACATATACAAAATGTAATATTCAGTTCACTTCAGTTCAGTCACTCAGTCGTGTCCAACTCTTTGTGACCTCATGAATCGCAGCACGCCAGGCCTCCCTGTTCATCACCATCTCCTGGCGTTCACTCAGACTCACGTCCATCGAGTCCGTGATGCCATCCAGCCATCTCATCCTCGGTCGTCCCCTTCTCCTCCTGTCCCCAATCCCTCCCAGCATCAGAGTCTTTTCCAATGGGTCAACTCTTCGCATAAGGTGGCCAAAGTTCTGGAGCTTCAGCTTTAGCATCATTCCTTCCAAAGAAATCCCAGGGTTGATCTCTTTCAGAATGGACTGGTTGGATCTCCTTGCAGTCCAAGGGACTCTCAAGAGTCTTCTCCAACACCACAGTTCAAAAGCATTAATTCGTAGGCGCTCAGCCTTCTTCACAGTCCAACTCTCACATCCATACATGACCACAGGAAAAACCATAGCCCTGACTAGATGGACCTTAGTCAGCAAAGTAATGTCTCTGCTTTTCAATAATCTGTCTAGGTTGGTCATAAGTTTTTTACTCAGCTATTAAAAAGAACACATTTGAATCAATTCTAATGAGGCAGATGAAACTTGAGTCTATTACACAGAGTGAAGTAAGTCAGAATGGAAAACACCAATATAGTATATTAACGCATATATATGGAATTTAGTAAGATAGTAACGATGACCCTATATGTGAGACAGCAAAAGAGACACAGATGTAAAGAACAGACTTTCAGACTCTGTGGGAGAAGGCGAGGGTGGGATGATTTGAGAGAATAGCATTGAAACATGTACATTATCATATGTGAAATAGATTGCCAGTCCAGGCTTAATGCATGAGACAGGGTTCTCAGGGCTGGTGCACTGTGATGACCTTGAGGGATGGGATGGGGAGGAGAGGTGAAGGGGAGGGGGTGCAGGATGGGGAACACATGTACACCTATGGCTGATTCATGTCAATGTATGGCAAAAACCACTACAATACTGTAAAGTAACTCGCCTCCAATTAAAATTAATTAATTAATTTAAAAAGAAAACAGCCCTTTCTACAGACGTGTGTGAGGTGGTAGCTCATTGTGGTTTTGATTTGCATTTCCCTGATCATTAGTTATGCTGAGCATATTTTCATGTTGGTCATTTGTATGCCTTCTTTGGAAAGAACATCTATTCAAGTTGTCTGTCTACTTTGTTCTGTTTTGTTGAAATTGAGTTTTATGGACAGTTTATATATTTTAGATATAAACCCCAAATCAAATATTTCATTTGCCAATATATTTTCACCTTTTCATTTTGTTGCTGGTTTTCTTTGCTATGAAAAGCTTTTTAGCTTGATGTAGTCCCATTTGTTCATTTTTTATTTTGTTTTCCTTGCCTAAGAAGGGACTTCACTTTCACTTTTCACTTTCATGCATTGGAGAAGGAAATGGCAGCCCACTCCATTATTCTTGCCTGGAGAATCCCAGGGATGGGGGAGCCTGGTAGGCTGCCGTCTATGGGGTCCCACGGATTCGGACACGACTGAAGTGACTTAGCAGCAGCAGCAGCAGCAGGAAGACATACACAAAAAAAGTATCACTAAGACTGATGTCAAAGTTTTATTGCCTATGTTTTTCTAGGAATTTTATGGCATTTGGTCTTACATGTCAGTCTTTAATCCATTTTGAGCTTCTTTTGGTACATAAGCTAAGAAAATTATATAGATTCGTTCTTTAGCATGTAGCTCTTCAGTTTTCCAACACTGTTTATTAGAGAGCCTGTCTTTTCCCCATTGTATATTCTTGCCTCCTTTGTTGTAGATTAATTGATCATATGAACATGGTTTTATTTTGGATTCTATTCTGTACCACTAATTCATGGGTCTATTTTTGTGCCAAAATCATACTGTTTTGACTACTGTAATTCTATAGTATAGTTCCAAGCCTGGAAGTATGATATCTCCAGTTGTATTCTTCTTTCTCAAGATTTCTTTGGCTATTCTGGGTCTTTTGTAGTTCTATACAAATCTTCAAATAATTTGCTCTAGTCCTATATTTTGTTAAGGATTGCATTGAGTCTGTAGAATGTTTTGAATAGTATGGACATGTTAAGGATATTGATTCTACTAATCCATGCAGCCATGAAATTAAAAGACGCTTACTCTTTGGAAGAAAAGTTATGACCAACCTAGACAGTATATTCAAAAGCAGAGACATTACTTTGCCGACTAAGGTCCATCTAATCAAAGCTATGGTTTTTCCTGCGGTCATGTATGGATGTGAGAGTTGGACTGTGAAGAAGGCTGAGCACTGAAGAATTGATGCTTTTGAATTGTGGTGTTGGAGAAGACTCTTGAGAGTCCCTTGGACTGCAAGGAGATCCAACCAGTCCATTCTGAAGGAGATCAACCCTGGGATTTCTTTGGAAGGAATGGTGCTAAAGCTGAAGCTCCAGTATTTTGGCCACCTTATGCGAAGAGTTGACCCATTGGAAAAGACTCTGATGCTGGGAGGGATTTGGGGCAGGAAGAGAAGGGGATGACGGAGGATGAGATGGCTGGATGGCATCACGGACTCGATGGACGTGAGTCTGAGTGAACACCAGGAGATGGACAGGGAGGCCTGGCGTGCTGCGATTCATGGGGTCTCAAAGAGTCAGACACGACTGAGCGACTGAACTGAACTGAACTGAACTGAATCCATGAGCACAATATACCTTTCCATTTATTTGTCTTGTCTTTCATTATTTTCTCAAGTCTTATCGTCTTAGGTTTTTCATTTCCTTGGTTAAATTTATCCCTAGATTGAACATTTTCTAAAGGTATCATGTTGGTTTCCTGATTCATTTCTTCCTCCAAGACTGTGCTGGGTACTCTGGTCCCTTCTGATGGCCTGTGTTTCAGATACATAACCGTTGTCAGTACAGTAAACATCCTCTCTGACTTCTTCTGATAACAATTTCCTCTACCCTTGGCTACCTTGCTCCAAAGAATTATTTGTTATTCAACAAATGTACTGCATGATTCTCTCTCAGATAAATTGGAAGAAGACAAAATATAATTGTTATTTTGAGATATATCCTTATCGCCCTCAGCACCCTCGCCTAGAGCAACTGTTCTTGAGGGCATTGCCTGTAGCGTCTCTGTAAGCCTTCCTGTTTCCTGCTTCCTCGCTTGGCCTGATTCATTAGGACCATGGAGAAGTCTGCACTGTCGCTCATGGTGTTCCTCTCACACCATTACAGAGAACAGCTCTTGGTGTCAGATGGTCTGTAGCAGCATTAGGAGAACAAGCCTCTGTTACACTTACTTTCCATCTGCACTCAAGTCAGGGTTTACTCCCATGTGTTGGAAAGAATGCTTTGGGTGAACACCTGTCTCTTCCTCCAAGGTTTCTGTCATTTTGCCTTTACCACAAAAGCCAGACCAATGTCCACTTCAACCAAACAACGAAAAAGGAATTATCTCATGTTTCAAAATCTAGATCAATCCTTTGTAAGCTGAATCTGTCCCATGTATAATAAGCCCTGCCTGCAAGATGCCTGGTGTGGATAACCTGACACGACCGCCGATAACTCTAATCCTTTCTGTGGCATAGTTTTACAAACTGCAAGCTAATTAAAAGAGCTTTTTGACTGGCTTTTGCTTCAAAACAGTTCCAAAATGTAGTTACCTAAAGCAACTACTTATAAACAAGCATTCTTCTGGGAAGTCCTCCTGATATGGTTCAAGCTCAGCTTGTCTCTGTTAGCCTAGCTTAGGTATCTGTAGTCAGTTGGCAAGTTGACTGGAGACTGGCTAGTTCCCATGGCCTCACATATCTGCTATCAGCTGAGACAAAGAAGGGGCATATATCTGTCATCAGCCAGCAAGATAGCCTAGACTTACTCACATGATGGTGGACATAGGATTTCAAGAGCAGCAGCAAGGGGAACCCTAATGCGCAAAGTGATTTGCAAGGTTCTGCTTACAATATATTTGTTACTTCTGTCCCATTGGCCAAAGCAAATGACAAAGTAGCCCAAACTCAAAGGATGAAGAAAGCTTCTACCTCAAATTGGAGGGATTCTTAAAGATGTAGATACAAGGACAGGAAGCATCTGTGGCCATTTTTTGCATCTGCCATAAAAGGGCAGTCTCCAACCCAGGCCTCAGGCTTCCTTTTCAAAGCCTCAGGCTTCCTTTTCAAAGCCTCAGGCTTTCTTTCCTTTCTGTCCACTCAGTGGACTCATTCCACTCCCACAGGACCCTTTAGAAGCCTGAGATATGTCCTATATCATCTCTAGTTCCCCAAATCTGCACTGGTGTCTATAGCACAAAACACCATTCTGTATGGCTTGGGATAAAAGACGATCATTTTTGTAAACAACTATATAAATGGTTTCCAAATCAGGAACTCAATAGTTAAAGTTTGAGTAGCATACCATTACTATGTGAATTTTTAAGAGCTGCAGTAATTAGCATATTGAGTTCTTTTAATTTCAATTACTCCTTAACTTCAAGTACTAGCATTTCTGTAATATTGTATAATTTACCCATAGAGAAACATCCTCATGTCTTGTACCTGGCACTTCATTCTCTGCACTTTTCTTTACAGCTTCCAGATTGCAAGGTATACTAATACTTGTTAACATACACACTGTGGAAAATCTGGAATTGCACTGTATAATATAGTTATTAGCCACATGTGGTTATTGAGTATTTCAAATATGGCTAGTTCAAATTTAGATGTGCTTTCATTTAAATATATCTATACTTAAATGCAGTATATATATATATATATATATATATATATATATATACTGCATTTTTAGATTTTTAGGATGTAGTATGAAGAAAAGAATGTTAAATGCAATGCTAATAACTTTCACATTGATTACATTCAAAATGACTCTATTTCAAAATTTGGGTTAAATAAAATATATTATTGAAACTGATTTCAAATGTTTATTTTTACTTTTTAAATGTAGCTACTGAAATTTATACATTTTGGCTCTCATAATTTATTCTAGAAATTTATAGAAAAATAAAGGTAATAGGTTATATTAATGTCAACCAAATTATGTTCGAATATATTTGAGAACAAAGAACATTATGAAAGATAAAAAAGTTTATTACATAATTAAAACAAGGTCAGTTATCAAGAAGATACAAATTCTAAACATTTATGCCCCTAATAATAGTACTTTAAAATATTGAAGCAAAAACTAAAAGCTGCAGGAAATAATAGACAAACCTAAAAAGAGAATTTTGATACCCCTTTGTCCAATCATTGACAGAATAGATAGACTGAAAATCAGCCAGGATAGAGAAGACTGGAACCATATTAGCAACCAAGTTTATCTAACTGACATTTATAAGGAGTGCCACTCAGGAGCAAAACACACAGTCTTTACAAGAATACATGGAAGTGCCACATTCTAAGCCATAAAACATGTATCAATAAAATTGATAAATTCAAGCAGACTGGTCAGGAAGCAAAAAGAGAGAAGATATGAATTATCAGCATCAGGAACAAGCATCACTATAGATCCTACAGCTAATCAAAGAATAAGAAAGGCACAACTATAGAAGTTAGTAAGGTAAAAAATACTGTATTTTGTGTGAATGTTGCAAGGACTCTCCTGCACAGTGAAGTATATTGATACTGCAACTTCTTTCCTGAGCATGTATCCAAGAGAAAGCCTCAAGCAATTTCCTCTTTGCGTTTTTCTTGCTCTAGTTTTTCAATCTCCAGAGACAATTTATATAACTCCAGGGCCACCTTTTCCTCCAAGGCATTCGGGAGACACTTTAGGAGTTTTTGGCCTTTCAAGACTGCCTCACAAAGTTCAGCAGGTACCTGAAAGAGGAAACAAAAAGAATGATTTCAGAAACTTTCCTCATCCTTGTAAAGGGTGCACTTCTTCAGGAAATCTTATGGCATAAGGAAGACTGGAAAATGAAGAACCCCAGGACCGATGATGGATAGGAAACTCCAGAAAAATACTTTGGATCCTAGAAAAATATTGCCCTGAGATTTCAGTCTGTGTCTATTCTCAAATAATAATCAGCATCAGTGCCAAGCATAGAGGAAGTATAAGCAGAAAGGAAATCTCCCCAAAAAACAACTAGCATGTCAGTTCTGCTGACCAACCAGAAATGGAGCAAAACCACATAATTTATTGGAAGAAATACCAAAGGCTAGATATATGGTCAATAAGACTCTTGTTCACACACCTGAGATGACCTACTGTAAGGTGGAAAGAGCCAATAGACACCTTATAAATTCACCCCCCCCCCCCCCCCCACTGAAATAGACCTTTGGGACATATTATTTCTTTTTCTATTTTATGAACCATCCCATTTCCCTTTAATTTATTTTGAGGTGTCATATGACATAAAATTCATTGGCTGTTACTCACCTTCTCACACTTGGGCACGTCTGGACTCCAAGATTTGTTCTCTGAGCAAAAGATGTTCTGGGAACCAACCATCCTATAGCCAGGGTCACACGTGATGGTGACATTTTCAGGGGTGACATATTGATCCTTCTCCACAGACAGCTTTCCATTTGATATTTCTGGGTTTTGGCATACAGCTGTAATCAAGACACATTTTCTTAGCTTTGTGGCTATCTCAAATACAACACATTTTAACACCAATAATATCATTTAAAAAGTATAAAAATATTGCTGAATTCTACCTTTCTTTTCTACGCTACTGATACCCTACTATTACTACTACTTCTACCAACACTGGCAAGTATTTATGGAGATCTGGCTGGAATCACCTATGTGCAAACACGTATATACATCACTTAGTGTAAGCTTTCAGCAACTCTGTGAGGGAGGCCCTATGGTTATCTCCACCTTAGAGACGAGGCAACTGAGACACAGGGAAGTTAAATGCCTTGCCCCACATCACAGAATTGCAGTGGCAGAGAAAAAGTGAGAGCCTAGGGTTTGTTCTGAGCTGTTAACTTCTGCCCTATGGGACCTCTCTTTTGCCTCAGTTTCCTCTTGTGTAAAAAAAAAATAGCACCAGTAACTCAGCTCCTGGAGTTATTATGAGTGAAATGACTTAAATAACCTTTAGGAACATTTTCCTTATTCTGCCATAATAGTCACTTACCCAATAAAGAGGTCAACCCCATCAGTCAACTCTCCCATGAAAAGTTCTGGCCTCTATAAGACTTTGAGGGTGCCATTTATTGGATATGTGGGAATTAAATCTGAGTGGACCTCACTCAGGCTCAAGCACATGCTCATGACAACTCTACCTCTGGCTGGGAGGACAGATTCTCTCAGAGTTACTTCTGAATTACTCTACAGTAGCTCTATCTCTTAGTGCTATAAGAGAACCTAGATTACCTTTACATTGAGGAGCCGGTGGTGACCAATTGAAAAATGTGCAGGAGATTCTAGCCTCTCCAACAAGAGTATATCCTTCCTGACATTCATACTCAACCACATCCGTTCCAAATATTTCTCTTTCAATATATGTAAAGTGTCCATGTTTAACTTCAGGTGGTGCACTACAACCTTCAATGGTGAGAGAAGAGGATTTTGTTGTTGTTGTTTAAACAAAGCAGCACATTAAACAAAGCAGCATTCAACTAAACTGATCTATTGAAAGACTTTCATCCTTCCCAATCAATTTCATTGCCCATAAGATAATTGGAATAATTCACAAAGAAGGAATGTGGTGGTGGTGGTTTAGTCCCTAAGTCGTGTCCAACTCTTATGACTTCATGCATTGTAGCCTGCCAGGCTTCTCTGTCCATGGGATTCTCCAGGCAAGAATACTGAGTGGGTTTCCATTTCCTTCTCCAGGAGATCGTCCCAACCCAAAGATCAAACCCGGGTCTCCAGCATTGCAGGCAGTTTCTTTACCAACTGAGCTATGGAGGAAGCACCAAAGAAGGATTGTGCTCCTCTATTACCATGTGGCTGGGAATTAAGGAAAGGAGGTATGTATAAGCGTATCTGAGGGAAAGAGAACTGATCTTCACCTTGTTTACAACTATTTTTTTCAATAAGTTTAAATATTTAGCAAACTATGTGTATAAGCATTTACTATAAAGTGTCAGGCAGTACTTGAAGCATTTAACAAATATTAACTCATCTTATTCTCCCAAACAACCCTATGAGGTAGGCATTACTATTATTTTCATTTCATAGATGAGGAAACACAGAGAAGTACAGTACTTTCTCAAGGTCACACAAGGGAGGGACTGAGTCAGTGCAGTTCTGCTCCACGAAGACCATGGTCTTGGCAATACACTGCCCTCAGCAAAGAGAATGGGCTACTTGGGGACAGTGGAAGACTTTCAGTAATTAAAGTTTAGAGTCAGTCTATTTTTTCTTTTTAACTAAAGTTACTAAAGAAACATTTGTGATCGATCGAGACATTGTTCTGTGAAAACGTGTAGGGACTGTGCAAATCCAGAATACCTTACCACCTCTGTAACCATCAATCCCAAGAGTATTCTGTGTTTTTGCACCTTTTATAGAAGAGAATGTTAGAAAATGTGTTCTGAAATTACTTCAATAATGAAATAAGTATTAATCCATACAAAGACATTATATCAAATTTCACAAAGCCTTGGAGGATTTAGCTAATAATTTTAAAATATTGGTAAACACACATAATTTTAAGAAACAGATGTTAGGTTTATCGGTACTTGGAAAGTTTTCATAATTTTGTGTTTTCTATAAATAAAAGATTAAAGCCATAGCGTAAACCTGGGTTCACTGAATTTTCTAGAGCACCTCACAGAAATCAGAGAAATATTTCACTTACCAGATTTATTGTAAAAGGATACAACTCAGGAACAGCCGTACGGAAGAGATGCAAAGGGCAAAGTGTGTGAAAGGGGCACAGAGCTTCCATGCCATCTCCAGAAAGGCCAGTTTCCCTGCACCTCTACATATTCACCAACCAGAAGCTCTCTAAGTCCCATGTTTTGGGGGTTTTATGGAGGCTTTATCACATAGGCATGGCTAATAAAAACATTGGTCATTAGCAACTGATTCAGCCTCCAGCCCCTGCCTCCTCACCAGAGGCAGAGGGTAAGACTGATAATTCCAACCCTCTAATCATATGATTAGCAACCAGTGCCCATCTTTGGGCTTACTCATGATTCAGTGGTCAAGAATTCGCTTGCTATGCAGGAGACACAAGAGACATGGGTTCAATCCCTGGGTCAGGAAGACCCCCTGGAGGAGAGCATGGCAACCCACTCCAGTATTCCTTCCTAGAGAAACCCAGGAAAAAAGGAGCCTTGCAGGCTACAATCCAAAGAGTCAAACACGACTGAAGCGACTTGAGCACCCATCTTTAGTTGGGGTTCCGAAATTAGTTCCTTAGACAACTTTCTCATCATCTTTACTTAGGATATCATCAGAATATTGGGAGCTGTGAGCCAGGAACCTTGGACAAAGACCAAATACACATTTTCTGAATGACCAAATGACCCAAAAATATTTTTTTCTTTCAAATCACATTATCACATTTGTGAATGTACCTGACCAACTCTGGCACACAGCAATCTTTGGTTTCTCTGAACTACATTTCTTGTTAGCAATAACAGGTGTATCTATCTATGTCTTAAGCACTGTGTTAAGCACTTCACTTACAACATCTCATTTAATCTTAAAAAAAACAAAAACAAAAAACCTTACTTGAGTGTCATTTTCATCCTCATTTACAGATGAAGGAACAGACTAATCAATAAAGTATAAATAGAAAGACTAAGAAAATAAATCACACAATGAAGTACAAGTCTTCAAATCTGTTAAAGACATTCTATTTTCTGTCTCACTGGTTTGGCAGTTATATTGTGGGGTATGTGTGTGTGCATATCTGTGCTGACAGATAGATATGTAGATGGACAGATCTTTATTCTCCTTTTGCATCTTGAGGGCAGGGAGCACATTTTATATCTCCCCACACTACAGACACTTAGAGTGTTCTTCTGAAAGGGGCAGTTCCCAAACAGATATTTGTGAGAAGGTGATGTTACCTATACAGGAAGTCTAGAGCTCAAGTATAGCCCTTCCTGAGGCTCACGTGAAATAAATTTTTATTAACACAATAGACATAAAGACTGTTGCACTAAACTCCATGGAGAATATTAAGGAGCACATTGGAGCCTCATTAATATAGTGAGGATGGCATATAAATAATTACGTCAAAATAGCAGGCAGAGTATGGTATTTGTCAAAAGAAAGCAGAAAATATGTATTATAAGAAGAGGGAGAGAGAATCCCATGCATTAAATACGGCAGGAAAATGCCTTCTAGGAGCAGGACTTGGAATTGGATAGTTAGCTGCATTGATGAGGCATTTTATATTGAGGGGAAATTAACAAGAATGAGAGGGAGCAAATCACATGGGAATCTTTATGGTTGGTTAATAGGCTAGTTTGACTAGAGAATCACATAGGGGAGAAGTGTGAGACGTAGGCTATGAAGCTGGGATCAGATTATGACAGGTTTTAAACAATAGGCTGGGTTAAAGGCATAATTCCATAAACAATGGAGGAATTAAGGAAATGAAAAGGAAGGAGTTTATTCAAAAGATAAATGAACAGCTCACAAGACTTCTTGACCAATGATATATGGCCTTTCTTTACTGACTTACCCAATAGAAATAGAAATTCAAAGATGAACGTGGAAGGTTGGTAGAATAAATACACCGCACACAGAGACACACACATACATGAAAGAGAATCTATTATTTGCTAAATAAGTTTAAAAAAATCATCAGGTCCAATTCCTAGGCAAACACTTGAAGAAGTTTATAATCCTATATTGACTTTTTTAGCCTTCTCTCAAGTATTTTCATCTTTTTGCAGAAGAAGCCTCCAAAATAATGATACCACCATATCCTCTTTAGAAACTAACTTAGACAAAAGAAAAATCATATAAGGGAAAAAAAAAGGATCTATACATTAAAAGAAACTCAAGAGGAGTACGAATCAATTGTGATGTGTAGACCGTACTTGGATTCTAATTTGAATAAATAAAGTTACAAAAACATTTATAAATAAGACAATCAGGAAAATTTGAAAACTAGATACTTGATATTATGTAATTATTACTTAATTTTACCTATGATAATGGTTTATCATAGCTTTTAAGAAAGAATGCCTATCTTTTAGAGATACATGCTAAAATATTCAGAAGTAATATCCAAGATTTCCATCTAAATAGCTTAGACTGGGCAAAATGGATGTGGATATGGTTAAAACAAGAATGGTCATGAGTTGATAATTGCTGAATCTGAGTAATAAGTATTTGAAGCTTTGTACATATTTTAAGTTATCAATAGGAAAAAAAGAAATCACATTTTCTGATTTAAAAAATCACCTTTAATGCACAGATTGTATTTATATAAAGCATAACTAAATGCTCTAGTCACATTTCTCCATAGAGTCCTACAGGTATTATCAAATCTTCTCAATGCTGATTAATTTATAAACATTACCAAACTGCAAAAAATGAAACTTTACATGTATAAAATGTCATTACAGAGAGCTTTTTCACATATAACTTATGACTTAAGATTCTAGTTAATTTTCTCAGAATTAGTGGTAAAAGTTACAATTTCAAATTTGCTTAAGAGATGGTAATTATATGCCAAAGGATTAGAAAAAAAATTATCTCTGAGGGTAATAAACTAATTTAAAAATTAAGAAATTACAAGCATTTGTGAGTTCATATTTAGTGTATAATTATAAAAGTAATGTTATTTGCAGTTTATTCTTTTTTTTAATTAAAACATAATCGACCTCAATATTATGTTCAATCTAGGTGTACAACACATTTATTTACCTCATAAAATGCATGCATGTTCTATTGCTCAGTCATTTCCAACTCTTTGTGACTCCATGGACTGTAGTTCATTAGGCTCCTCTGTCCATGGGATTTCCCAGGCAAGAATACTGGAGTGGGTTGCCATTTCCTTCTCCAGGGGATCTTCCCGACCCAGGGATCGAACTTGCATCTTCTGCATTGCAAGCAGATTCTTTACCATCTGAACCAGCAGGGAAGCCCTTTATAAATGCTCACCATGATAATCTAGTTACCATCTGTCATCATACAAGGCTATTACAATACTGTTGACCATGTTCCCCCTTCTGTTCATTTTATTCCCACAATTCATTATCTGTTTATTAGAGCAGACCCCTAGGAATTCATACAAAACAGCTGTTTCTCTCATAATAATAATAATATACATATAAAAGTACTAAAAAAAATTTTGAAAATATTTGGGAATGCAGTTGTTCCATTAATAAAATAGAAGTTAATAAACAATTTATTATAACATTGGTAAAGCAATTTGTTAACTGAAATTGACATTAGTAAAACAAGTTATTATACCTCCCACAAAGTAATATAAAACATTTCAATTTGATCATACTTTTAAAATTCCTAATATGGAATGAATATATTTGCAATTGATTGGTTTAACTACCTTCTTGCCATTAATTGAACACTTTTCTAATTGCTTTTCTGGGACCTGAGAATCCTCAGCTATTTTACTCACCTTGTAAGCTGTCCGGGCAGAGGAGCACGGTCAGAATCCCAAGGAGGTACAGAACTGGGGACTTTCTCCCTGACACAGGCTTCATGGTAAGTGTTGACAATTGTGACCAACGGAAGCTCAAAGATCACAGGTTGCACCTGAAAATATCTGGAAGGAAGAGAGTGAGTTAGCAGCAGCACTCTCCAAATGAGTTCAGCTGCACAATAGTCAGCAAAACCCCAGCGTAAAAAGAAATACAGGTCAAAACTCTGAACTGAGAGCTTCTTCCTCCTCAGTTAGGAAGAAACTGGGTGGAACAGGGCAGAATTAGGACTTTTGCAATCAACTGAGTCAAAGGGCATGAGAAACCTCAATGTTATCATCAAGATCTGATGCCACGAGCAACTGGGACTTTTGAGAGTATTTAGAACTCTGAGAGTATTTAGAAACCATAATGCCAATCTTTTTTATTTTTATTTTCTGCTAGGACTGGAAAGGCTCTCTTGAAATGTAAATGATTAATTTCTGAGTGACAAGATAAATAAGAGATGATTTTTTTTAAGCACTTTGGTTCAGAGTGGCAGTCTCCACAATTCTCAAAGCAAAACTTGAGTTAGCTCAAACTGAGCATTAAGTCCAGTGGAGCTTGGATACTAGTGTGAGAGGAAGCCATTCCTGAAAAGCACTAATTCTTAGGAAAAGTTGTGACTTTGATTATTAGTTTGGACTGCCAAGAGCAGGACAAAATTTTAAAAAACAGAACGTGTTGGATAAAGCTGTTTCCTTCCTGAAGTTCTAAAGCCCAGTGGGGAAAGACAAGCATGAAAAGACCCAGGAATATAAATGGGCCTGAAAATATGACTCTTCCAAAGAAAGGCAAAGCCAAAAAGTGCTCAAACTACCGCACAATTGCACTCATCTCACGCGCTAGGCAAATAATGCTCAAAATTCTCCAAGCCAGGCTTCAACAGTACATGAACCGTGAACTTCCAGATGTTCAAGCTGGATTTAGAAAAGGCAGAGAAACCAGAGATCAAATTGCCAACATCTGTTGGATCATCAAAAAAGCAAGAGAGTTCCAGAAAAACATCTACTTCCACTTTATTGACTATGCCAAAGCCTTTGACTGTGTAAACCACAACAAACTCTGGAACATTCCTAAAGAGCTGGGAATACCAGATCACCTGAGCTGCCTCCTGAGAAATATGTATGCAGGTCAGGAAGCAACAGTTAGAATTGGACATGGAACAACAAACTGGTTCCAAATAGGAAAAGGAGTATATCGAGGCTGTATACTGTCACCCTGCTTATTTAACTTATATGCAGAGTACATCATAAGAAATGCTGAGCTGGATGAAGTACAAGCTGGAATCAAGATTGCCAGGAGAAATACCAATAACCTCGGATATGCAGATGACACCACCCTTATGGCAGAAAGCAAAGAAGAAATAAAGCGCCTCTCGATGCAAGTGAAAGAGGAGAGTGAAAAAATTGGCTTAAAACTCAACATTCAGAAAACTAAGTTTATGGCACCTGGTCCCATAACTTCATAGCAAATAGATGGGGAAACAGTGACAGACTTTATTTGGGGGGGTGGGGGGCTCTAAAATCACTTCAGATGGTGACTGCAGCCATGAAATTAAAAGATGCTTGTTCCTTGGAATAAAAGTTATGACAAACCTAGACAGCATATTCAAAAGCAGAGACATTACTTTGCCAACAAAGATCCATCTAGTCAAAGCTATGGTTTTCCCAGTAGTCATATATGGATGTCAGAGTTGAACTACAAAGAAAGCTGAGTGCTGAGGAATTGATGCTTTTCAACTGTGATGTTGGAGAAGACACTTGAGAGTCCCTTGGACAGCAAGAAGATCCAACCAGTCCATCCTAAAGGAAATCAGTCCTGAATATTCATTGGAAGGACTGATGTTGAAGCTGAAACTCCAATACTTTGGCCACCTGATGCGAAGAACTGACTCATTTGAAAAGACCCTGATACTGGGAAAGATTGAAGGTGGGAGGAGAAGGGGATGTCAGAAGATAAGATGGTTTGATGACATCACCAGTTAGATGGACATGAGTTTTAGTAAACTCCAGGAGTTGGTGATGGACAGGGAGGCCTGGCGTGCTGCAGTCCATGGGGTCGCAAAGAGTCGGACATGACTGAGTGACTGAACTGAACTGACAATAGTACTCAGACAATATTTCAGTGAGACATTCCTTGTAGTTATTGTTGCTTTACCTAAGACACTTAATGAGTCACCCTTTGGTGCCTTTCTAATCTGTTAGAAGAGGGAAGAGTGGTGCCTGAAATCCTGAATAATCATGCACTAGACATACTCTTTTCCCAATTTTGAACCAGTCTGTTGTTCCATGTCTTGTTCTAACTATCATTTCCTGACCTGCACACAGGTTTCACAGGTAAGGTGGTCTTGGTATTCCCATCCCTTGAAGAACTTTCCACAGTTTGTTGCGATCCTCAAAGGCTTTAGAGTAGTCAATGAAGCTGAAGTAGATATTTTTCTGGAATTTGCTAGTTTTTGCTATGATCCAACAGATGTTAGCAATTTGACCTCTGGTTCCTCTGCCTTTTCTAAATCCAGCTTGTATATCTGGAAGTTCTCGGTTTCCATACCGTTGAAACCTAGCTTGAAGGATTTTAATCAGTACTTTGCTAACATGAGAAATGAGTGTAATTGTACAGTAGTTTGGACATTCTTTGTCATTGCCCTTTTGGGGGATTGCAAAGAAAACTGACCTTTTCCAGTTCTGCAGCCACTGCTTAGTTTTCCAATTTTGCTGGCATATTAGTTCTAGTCATGTATATGATTTAAAAGATTGTAGCTTGTCTTTCATTCCTTCACATGGTATTTTGGAGAGAAAATCTTTCCATTTAATGAGGTCCAGCTTATCAACTTTACTTTCATGATTACCTTTTATGTCTTTTGGTGTCAAGCCTGAAATATTTCTCTAGCCTTATATCCCAAGAAAGTCTCCTATTTTTTTTCTAAAAGTGTTATACTGTTACACATTGCATATAAGTCTTAGATTCCATATTGTATCTCCTGTACATTTTCATAATTTTTTTAATTTTATGTTTCACATTTAAGTCAGGATTCATTTTGAATTAATTTTTATGTAAAGTCGGAGGTTTAGATCAAAGTTCATTTTTTGCCAATAGATGTCCAGTTGCTCTAGCACAATTTGTCAAAAAAGCTACCTTTTCTCCATTGGCTTGCTATTGCTTTCATCAAAAATCAGTTAAGCATATTTGTGTGTAGATTTATTTTTAACTTTCTAGCATGAGCTATTAATTCAACAAGTGTTTATTGAACCCCAGCAATGAGCCAAAATCTCTTCTGGGTGCTGTGGGTGCAACACTACTCAAGGCAGACAAAAATTTCAATACTCCTAGAGCTTATGGTCTAGTAAGAAAGATCAATATTGGCAAAAGAAAAATTAAAGCATATCATGAAGTCAGAAAGATAAGTACTGTGAAATAAAATAATGCAGGGTAAATTGGAAGATAGTAATGTCTCAGGAGCAATGAGCAGCATATATTAAACAATTTGTCCAAGGACGTTCATTCTCAAGTTAGTGTAAGAGGGTGTATTTACAGATTCAAGATATGCAAACCATGTCTAGGGACATTATATTCAAGCAACTACAAACCAAAGATAAAATTTCTTATAGCATCTAGAGAAAATATTATTTATATACAGAGAACACTTTAAATGATTGCTAACTTCTTGCCAGAAATAGCAGAAGCCAGAAGACCAGCCTTTTTAAAGCACTGAAGGAGATGCAAGAAGAGCATTAGATCACATAAGGCTTTGTAGGCCCTGATGTAGCTTAGTCTATGAAGGGAATCTAATTAAGGATTTTGAACAGAGGAACAACCCCAATAGCTCTCCATGGCTACCAGGAGGCACAAGAATGGAAGCCTTTTGGAGTAATCTAGGCTAGAATTGATAATGTCTCAGTTCAGGGTAATAGTGGTAAATGTTAAACATGAAAGAATTTGAGATATATTTAGATTCTATTGTTGATCTCTATAATCATTTCATTTTATGCACTCTCAACCTTGTTTTAATTTAAATGTATTTATTTTAATTGGAGACTAATTACTTTACAATATTGTACTGGTTTTCCCATACATTAACATGAATCCGCCATGGGTGTACACGTGTTCCCCATCCTGAACCCCCTTCCCCCCTCCCTCCCCGTACCATCCCTCTGGGTCATCCCAGTGCACCAGCCCCAAGCATCCTGTATCATGCATCGAACCTGGACTGGCGATTCATTTCTTATATGATATTATACATGTTTCAATCTTCTTAGTTTAATCTCTCTTGAACATTGTTTGAAAAGACTCTCAAAAGGGAGGTAGAAAATAATAGCAAGTAAAAAACAATGGACCAAAGGTCCATTTTAGGTCAAACAATTGTTGGAATTGGAGTAACAAATTAAAAATATCCTATATTGTAGAAACACCCCTATAATCTTAACATGAATATTTTTTCCATTATCTTGAAAACATTTCAAAGGAAGAAGCAACCAAATTATATAACTGATTAGATGTAGAGTGCAAGGGAAAGAGAAGAGGTGGAAAACCCAGTGATCTTTAGTCTTAAAGAGAACAGTACTAGTTAAAGTATATATATAATGACTTAGGTGCACAGAGCAATTATAGGATAGGCCCCAATGTCCTATTAGTTTGATTCCAAGAGATTTCTCAGTAACTAACCTTTGTTCCAGTTTAGGAATGGATTAGGGGTGGGCTGTGTTAGCCAGAGAGGCTGAGTCTTTATCCCTGTAGTCTTTTTATATGTTGATGAAGTACAGCTGGCTCAGATGAGTAGATTCAGCTTTTATCAAAAGCATCCAGTGTATAGAACTGCTTCAGTACTAAACAGCAATGCTCAGAAGGGAACATTTGAATTTCCACGTGTTCTGATGAGGCTCTTACTCACTAAGATAAAATAATCTCAATACTGCATTCACAGTGATGATTTTGAAATTTGGAAACTTGACCTCTGCCTAACTTTGAACTTGTGATTGATCTCTGTTCTATATGCAGAGCTTGATGGTATCTTTCTGCATTTCTGTATGCTTATATAAGCAAATGATTTGGTTTTCCGGGCATATGATCTTCTCTTTAATCTGAGCTTCCTCTTAACATTTTTCAATCTGTAAATACTGACATTGAGTAGAGAGTAATAACAGTGGAGCTGATGTGAACTCTCCACACACATTATATCTAAATCAAACCTAGAGAGTGTATTAAAAATCAGAGACATCACTTTGCTCAAAAGGTCCTTGTAGTCAATGCTATGTGTTTTTAATTAATTTATTTATTATAATTGGAAGCTATTTACTTTACAATATTGTGGTGGTTTTTGCCATACATTGACATGAATTAGCCATGCATCTAAACCCCTTCCACCTCCCTCCTCATTCCATCCCTCTGGGTTGTCCCAGTGCACCAGCACTGAGTGCCCTGTTTCATGCATTGAACTTGGGCTGTTCATCTATTTCACATTTGGTAATATACATGTTTCAAAGCTATTCTCTCAAATCATCCCGCCTTCACCTTCTCCCACAGAGGCCAAAAGTCTGTTCTTTATATCTGTGTCTCTTTTGCTGTCTTGCATATAAGATCATTGTTACCATCTTTCTAAATTCCATATGTATGCATTAATATAGTGTATTGATGTTTCTCTCTCTGACTTATTTCACTGTATACAAAAGTCTCCAGTTTCATCCTCCCCGTTAGAACAGACTCAAATGTGTTCTGTTTAGTAGCTCAGTAATTTTCCATTGTGTATATGTACCACAGCTTTCTTATTCATTTGTCCACCAATGGACATCTAGGTTGCTTTCATGTCTTAGCTATTGTAAACAGTGTTGTGATGAACACTGGGGTACACCTGTCTCTTTCAACTCTGGTTTCCTTGGTGTATGTGCCCAGCAGTGAGATTGCTGGGTCCTATGGCAGTTCTATTTCCAGCTTTTTAAGGAATCACCATGCTGTTCTCCATAGTGGTTGTACTAGTTTGCATTCCCACCAACAGTGTAAGAGGGTTCCCTTTTTTCCACACCCTCTCCAGAATTTATTGTTTGTAGACTTTTTGATAGAAGCCATTCTGACCAGATGGAGAAGGCAATGACAACCCACTCCAGTACTCTTGCCTGGAATATCCCATGGACGGAGGAGCCTGGTAGGCTGCAGTCCATGGGGTCGTGAAGAGTCGGACATGACTGACCAACTTCACTTTCATTTTCACTTTCATTCATTGGAGAAGGAAATGGCAACTCACTCCAGTGTTCGTGCCTGGAGAATCCCAGGGATGGTGGAGCCTGGTGGGCTGCCGTCTATGGGGTCACACAGAGTCAGACCTGACTAAAGTGACTTGGCAGCAGCAGCAGCATTCTGGCCAGAGTGAGATGGTACCTCACATTGTGGTTTTGATTTACATTTCTCTGATAATGAATGATGTTGAGCATCTTTTCATGTGTTTATTAGCCATTTGTATGTCTTCTTTGGAGAAATGTCTGTTTAGTTCTTTGGCCCATTATTTGATTGGGTCATTTATTTTTCTGGTATTGAGCTGCATGAGCTGCTTGTATATTTTTGAGATTAATTCTTTGTCAATTGCTTTGTTAGCTATTATTTTCTCCCATTCTGAAGGCTGTCTTTCCACCTTGCTTATAGTTTCCTCCACTGTGCAAAAGATTTTAAGTGTAATTAGGTCCCATTTGTTTATTTTCTTGTATTTCCATAACTCTGGGAGGTAGGTCATAGAGGATCTTGCTGTGATTTATGTCAGAGAGTGTTCTGCCTATGTTTTCCTCTAGGAGTTTTCTAGTTTCTGATCTTCCATTTAGATCTGTACTACATTTTGAGTTTTTTTTTTTTGTATTTTGTTAGAAAGTGTTCTAGTTTCATTCTTCAATAGGTGGTTAACCAGTTTTCCCAGCAGCACTTGTTATAGAGATTGTCTTTTCTCCACTGTATATTTTTGTCCCCTTTTTCAAATATAAGATATCCATAGGTCTGTGGATTTATCTCTGGGCTTTTTATTTTGTTTCATTGATCTATATTTCTGTCTTTGTGCCAGGACATAGCTTTGTAGTATAGCCTGAAGTCAGGCACATTAATTCCTCCAGTTTCATTGCTCTTTCTCAAGATTTCCTTGGCTATTCGAGGTTTTCTGTGTTTCCAAACATATCATGAAATAACTTGTTCATGGTTATGTGAAAAATACCATTGGTAGCTTGATAGGGATTGCATTGAATCTATAGATTGCTTTCAGTAGTATGCTCATTTTCACTATACTGATTCTTCTTATCCATGAACATGGTATATTTCTCCATCTATTTGTGTCCTCTTTGATTTCTTTCATCAATGTTTTATAGATTTATATATATATACATACATATATATATGTATATATATATATATATATATATATATATAATGTCTTTTGTTTCTTTAGGTAAATTTATTCCTAAGTATTCTATTCTTTTCATCACAATGGTGAATGGGATTGTTTCCTTAATTTCTCTTTCTGTTTTCTCATTGTTAGTGTATAGGAATGTTAGGGATTTCTGTGTATTACTTTTATATCCTACAACTTTACTATATTCATTGATTAGCTCTAGTAATTTTCTGGTGGTATCTTTAGGGTTCTCTCTGTACAGTATCATACCATCTAAAAACAGTGAGAGTTTCACTTCTTTTCTGATCGGAATTCCTTTTATTTCTCTTTTTCTCTGATTGCTGTAGCTACGACTTCCACAACTATGTTGAATAATAGTGGTGAAAGTGGACACCCTTGTCTTGTTCCTGATCTTAGGGGGAATATTTCAGTTTTTCACCATTGAGAATAATATTTGTTGTAGGCTTATCATATATGGCCTTTACTATGTTGAGGTAGGTTCCTTCTATGCCCATTTTTTGAAGAGCTTTAATCATAAATGTATGTTGAATTTTGTCAAAGGCTTTTTCTGCATCTATTGAGATTATCATGTGGTTTTTATCTTTCAATTTGTCAATATAGTGTATCACATTGATCAATTTGTATATATTGAAGAATCCTTGCATTCCTGGAATAAACCCAACTTGATCATGATATATAAAGTTTTTGATGTTGTTGTTGAATTCTGTTTTGCATAATTTTGTTGAGGATTTTCACATCTATGTTCCTCAGTGATATTGGCTTATAGTTTTCTTTTTGTGTATTGTCTTTGTCCGGTTTTGGTATCAGGGTGATGGTGGTCTTGTAGAATGAGTTTTGGAAGTGTTCCTACCTCTGCAATTTTTTGGAAGTGTTTTAGGAGGATAGGCATTAGCTCTTTGCTAAATGTTTGATAGAATTCTCCTGTGAAGCCATCTGGTCCTGGGGTTTTGTTTTGGGGGAGATTTTTGATCACAGCTTCAATTTCAGTGCTTGTAATTGGGTTGTTCATAATTTCTGTTTCTTCCTGGTTCAGTCTGGGAAGATTGAACTTTTTAAAAAATCTTTATATAGGGTGAGATTTGTGCTGAGTTTTCTGTTTGTTTGTTTTTTCTCTGATGGCAAGGCTGAGTGAGATGGTAATCCAGTCCACTGATGATTGGGTTTGTATTTTTGTTTTGTTTTTTGTTTAGTAGCATCCTGCACAGGGTGCTACTGGTGGTTAGGTGAGTTAAATAGAGAAGAGAAGAGGGAGGAGGGAGGTAAAGGTGACCTGGGGAAGAAACGGGAGAATAAAAAGGGCAGAGAGCAATCAAGCCAGTAATCACATAATCACATCCCTAAGTGAAAATGGACACTGAAGATTAGATTCATAAAGGTACAAAATTGATAACAAATACCATAAAGCAAAGATTAAACACCTAGAATAGAGGTTAAACTTTCAGAAATACAATATAAAAAAATAAATTTAAAAATGCAATACAAAAAATACAAAAGAAAATCAGTCACAAAAATTTAAAAATATATATATGAAAGTTGCTTTAAAATAGAGCCTTTTTTTGCAAGGTTATAAAAACTAACTTTTTCTGTAGGTTATAAAAACTAAAAGAAGAAATAAAGAACTTAAATTTATAAAACAAAATTAAAAAGTAATAGTAGTAAAAATATATCTAGGAATTTCTCTGGAGCTATTGTGGACAGTGTGGGGTCAGTTCAGTTTCAGATAGTTCCTTGTTCCAGCTTGTACTTGTCCTCAAGGTCTATTGGCCCCTTCCAATACTTAGTCAATGTTAACTACAGGGTTTTAATATATTACACCTGTCACTTCCAGAGCGGTTCCCTCTTCTTTGTTTATTTTGACTTCCTCCTTTTGCAAGTTTCTTCAGAGTATAATATCTGCCGTGACACAAGGGGTCGAAGGTGGTCATTTATTTAGGCTCACTTGTTCAGTTGTGTTGTGGGGAGGGAGGAACACTGCAAACAAATATCACTGTTGTGTGTGGGGAGTGCTCCCAGTGTATGGACACACTGGGTTTGCCACAGCTCACGACAGCATGTGCTTTACAGGTCTAGACTGCTCAGGCGCCAGGTGGGCCCTGCGTTTCATGCACTTCCCAGGTCTAAGCCACTTAGATTCTCAGGTACTCTGCCAGGGCACAGACTCAGCTGGGCATGTGTTTTGTGCCCTTCCCAGGTCCGAGCTGCTCAGGAGACCAGGTGCTTGGCGAGCTCACTGTCTAAGTAAGCAGAGTGTCTTGAACACTTCCCCAGTTCCCACCAGGTTTGCGGGTGCACCACAAGAGCACCTTCTCAAGTGTGCTATGTGTCTCCTCTGGGGTGCTGATCTGAGGCTGAGACCCTTCTGGCAGTTGTCAGCCATCCAGGATCCCAGGAAGACATGATTAGCAACTCAGAGCCTGCTCACAGTTTGGGGAAATTGCTGTCTCTGGGGCCAAGATTGCAGCAACCCCTTGCCTTCTGACTCTGGCTGTCACACACCTGCCTCTCTGCCTTGGGGAAGTTGAGGGAGGAGGGGCCTGTATGCAGCTGATTAGCTCTCCTATGGTATTCACTCAATCCTTTGTTCTGTGACTGGGCCAGGCTGCACATTAGAGCCTTTTGCACTTTCACAGATAAGTTCTTTCTTTTTTTTTTTTCTCTCTGGTGATCTCACAGTTTGGGTTGCTATCTCACGTTAGCTCCCTCAGATTGTCCTCGGGGTATTTAGGCCCGGTCCTTACCCTAAGCAACGATTATGTAGCCCACACCTCCCTGTCCAGCTCCTGCTCACTGCTGGTGGACATGAGCATCTGGGCTACTTCTCCGTTGGCAGTTGCAGTTAAGCACTATTCTGTTTGTTTGTTTGTTTTTTCCTCCTGGTTATGTTGCCTCTGAGATTCCAAAACTCCCTACAGACCCGCCTGTGAGAGATTTCCTACTGTGTGGAAACTTCTCCTTCACGACTCCCTCCCCAGGACAGGTCTCCATCCCTAACTATTTTGTTTCTCCTTTTGTCTTTTATATTGTGCCCTACCTCCTTTCAAAGAGAATGGGCTGCCTTTCTGGGTGCCTGGTGTCCTTTGCCAGCATTCAGAAGTTATTTTGTGAAAGTTGACCAGTTGTCTCTCCATCCTATTCCTCTGCCATCTTGGGACCACTCCTCTCAAACCTACGTTTTTCCAGTTATCATGTACATATATGAGGGCTGGGCCATAAAAAAGGCTGAGCATTGAAGAATTGATGCTTTCAAACTGTGGTGCTGGAGAAGACCCTTGAGAGTCCCTTGGATAGCGAGGCGATCAAACCAGTCTGTTCTAAAGGAAATCAATCATGAATATTCATTGGAAGGACTGATGCTGAAGCTGAAGCTCCAATACTTTTGCCACCAGATGAGAAGAGCTGACTCACTGAAAAAAAAAAAAAAAAAAAAACCCAATGCTGAAAAAGATTGAGGGCAGAAGAAGAGGGTGACAGAGGATGGGATGGTTAGGTGACATCACTGACTCAATGGACACATTGTTGTTTAGTCGCCTGTCATGTCTGACACTTTGAAACTCCTTGGACTGCAACCAACCAGGTTCCCTATCTTTCACTGTCTCCTGGAGTTTGATTCAAACTCAAGTTCATTGAGTCGATGATGTTATTTCATCCTCTGTCACCCCCTTCCCCTCCTGCCTTCAACCTTTCCCAGCATTGGGGTCTTCCAGTGGGTCAGTTCTTCACATCAGGTGGCCAAAGTATTGGAGTTTCCTCTTCAACATCAATCCTTCCAATGAATACTCAGGACTGATCTCCTTTAGGACGGACTGGTTGGACCTCCTTACAGCCCAAGGGACTCTCAAGAGTCTTCTCCAAAACCATAGTTCAAAAGCATCAGTTCTTTGGAACTCAGCCTTCTTTATGGTCCAACTCTAACATGCATACACGATAACTGGGAAAACCACAGCTTCGACCAGAAGGACCTTTGTTGGCAAAGTAATGTCTCTGCTTTTTAATATTCTGTCTAGGTTGGTCATAGCTTTCCTTTCATGGCTGCAGTCACCATCTGCAGGGATTCTGGAGCCCAAGAAAAGAAAGTCTGTTACTGTTTTCACTTTTCCACCATCTATTTGCCATGAATTTATGGGAACAGATGCCATGATTTTAGTTTAAAGTCAGCTTTCTCGTGCTCCTCTTTCACTTGAATCAAGAAGCTCTTTAGCTCCTCTTCACTCTCTGCCATCAGGATGGTGTCATCTGCATATCTGAGATTATTGATATTTCTCCCTGCAATCTTGATTCCAGCTCATGCTTCCTCCAGCCCAGCATTTCTCATGATGTACTCTGCATCTAAGTTAAATAAGCAGGCTGACAATAAACAGCCTTGACGTACTCCTTTTCCTTTTTGGAACCAGTCTGTTGTTCCATGTCCAGTTCTAACTGTTTCTTCCTGGTCTGCATATAGGTTTCTTAAGAGGCAGGTCAGGCAGGTCAGGTGGTATTCCCATCTCTTTCAGAATTTTCCACAGTTTATTGTGATCCACATAGTCAAAGGCTTTGGCATAGTCAATAAAGCAGAAATAGATGTTTTTCTGTAACTCTCTTCCTTTTTCCATGATCCAGAGGATGTTGGCAATTTGATCTCTGCTTCCTCTGCCTTTCCTAAAATCAGCTTGAACATGTGGAAGTTCATGGTTCATGTATTGCTAAAGCCTGTCTTGGAGAATTTTGAGCATTACTTTATGGGTGTTGGCATGTAAAGCAGAACAACATAAATTGTGTCCTTTGACCAGAGTAACCAAATCCTCATTTAGACCTTCTAAAAAGGTGGAGTTAAGCAAAAATCATTTTGCTGGTTAGAGAATGATTCAGGTGTCAAGTCTGAATATTGCAAAAACTTTTTTTCCCCCCAATCTCCCACAATAACCTAGATTGATTCATTCAATCCTTGCTTTCATTGTTGAATCATTGTCCACTTTACAGTGTTTGAAGAATGCTGGGAGAGGTTTGAGCAATATTCGAGCTATTCCCTTCAGTACAAACCTCTGGACTACATGATTCAAAGTCCATTAAGGGGCATTTCCACCCTGCTTTCTATATTCATTCCCTTGCTTTGCTTTCAGAAACTAACAGCTGTATTAGTTTATATCAATCTGAAAACCCAGACTTCTAGGTCTGGATGGTTAATTCAAATTCCTTAGTAAATCCCAAAGGATCCTGACTTGGATCGGGAAATTCCTTGGCTAAGGCCTTAAATGCTGTTCGAGTCCAGGGTATACAGATTAGAACCGAGGATGATACATTTCTCCTGCAACGGTTTTCCCTCAAGGAAGCTATAATCAGTTCTGCCTTTTTGTATTTAATCCTCCTTTGCTGGGCAAAAGGGAGCAGCAGGAAGTGGAAGAGTTGGAAGAGAAAAGGGCATCTGGGCCAGGTAGTTGAGATAGAAGAGGATTCACAGAAGGAGCAGAGGGAGAGGCAGTGTCAGTGCTGGCCGCCTTCTTTAGTTCTGACACAGTTTCAAGCAATTTCTAGTTGGATTCCTGCAATAAATTCCATTATTGTTTCCTCTTTTAGAAGCGTCTAGATGCCAAAGTAAACATTCCATTCAGTCTGCTTGATTTTATAACCAGCTTTTTCTAACAGTGCATGTCAAAATAACAATTTTGGAATATTAACAGTCCTCCAGTTTGGCCATTTTAGATAGAGATCTCCTTTAGTATAATTTCCCCAGTTTGTTACATAGTTTCAAGTACAAGTCTTGTAGCACTGGATGGAGTGTTAGAGGCTGCTTTCTCATGTTCCTTGTTTCTGTTTGACAGGCTCTATTTCCCACTTTTAGCTGAATTTGTCATAGATGAAACTCACTAGTGAGATTGTGTGGTGGGCCAGCGTGCTGTTTGTGAGCTTAACTCCTCTCGGAGTCAGCCCGGAGCTGTTCAGCCCTCTTATGTGTCTCAGTACCTCCCTTCAGCAGTTCAAGACTACGACAGGTTCTCAGGTCACCAAATGGCCAATTCTTTTTTTTTTTTTTACTTAATTTCTATTTATTTATTTTAATTGGAGCCTAATTACTTTACAATATTGTGGTGGTTTTTGCCATACATAAACATTAATCAGCATTAGGTATACATATGTCCCCTCCGTCTTGAACCACCCCCACCCCCCAGGACCCCCCCCCCGCCCCCCACCACTTCCTGACCCATCCTACTCTTCCAGGTTGTCCCACAGCTTTGGGTTTCCTGCATCACACATCAAACTCCCACTGGCTATCTATTTTACCCATGGTAATGTATATGTTTCAGTGCTATTCTCCCAAATCATCCCACCCTCTCCTTCCCACACTGTGTTCAAAATGTCTGTGTCTCCTTTGCTGCCCTACAAGTAGGATCATCAGTACTATCCTTCTAGATTTCATATATATGTGTTCATTTAGAACATTTGTCTTTTTCTTTCTGACTTGCTTCACTCTGTATAATAGGCTCTAGGTTTATCCACCTCATTTGAACCGACTCAAATGTGTTCCCTTTTTATAGCTGAGTAATATTCCATTGCCTGGAGGAGGCATGGCAACCCACTCCAATATTCTTGCCTGGAGAATCCTATGGGCAGAAGAGCCTGGCAGGTTATGGTCCATAATGTCACAAAGAGTTGGACACGACTGAAGTGACTTAGCAGCAGCAGCGATATTCCTTTGTGTATATGTGCAACAACTTCCTTATCTGAATGGCCAGTTCTTATCTGTGACCCCTGGACAAGCAAGTGTTTTAATGAATGAGTGGGTTTCCCGGTAGGAGCACTGCATGATATGACTTGGCTTCCACCACTCCCGTCAATTTCTCAGTCACCTGAGAAAACCATAACTGGCTAGAAAGAGTCTTGTCCCTTTTCTTCAGAGCAAAGCTATCATTAATATCTTCACCTTTATCCCATAAAACTCTATTAAGGCAGCTGGATTGAGGGACATCATCAGATCAGGAAAGGCATCTTACCTAACTACTCAGCACATACCACTCAGTCTTCTATGACTGAGCAACCTTGATATCTTTCAACTGAGCCCTGGGTATTCCTCACTATCTTTCAATCAGGGCTCCCTGGCATCTTTCAGCCAGCCCCCCCACCCAAGTATCTTTCAGTTGGGCGGTAATTCCTCTGTATCTTTCAACTGAGCCCCATTCAATGTCTAGACCATAAGTGGGTATGCCCTAGTATATTTCAACTGCCACCCCCCCCCCCAGTATCTTTTAACTGGGAGGGGGCAGGCAACCTGCTCCACTGCCAAATAAAACTCAGGATCATCAGCAAATATGGTAGATCTGAGAACCAGGAGAGACTTACCAAATTCATCTGGACTCTCTGAGGAAATGGATGGGTACCAGGGGCTGCTGCTGGTACCAAAGCTCCAGTTACTCATAGACTTCAGGTCACTTCATCAGTCATTATAACTGTTGACTTTATGCACAATATGAGAGTAGTGAGTTAAGCTTTCTTTGGGGCCATATGAGGACGGCAGCCTGACAGACAGAACCTCCAATAGCTCTGAGAAACTGTTCCATAGAGGTAAGAGGGAAGGACAGTATATATGTGATTTTGGTAAAGGAGGAGTACATGAAACCAAGCATGTTTTTTAAGAAAGTTTCTGCTTGTCTTGTGAAGCTTCTTCTAGTCATGAGAAACAGTATTCACCATAAAGGATTTTAGTGTTTTTCTAGATATGAGGAAATACAAGAAATCGACTCATAAAATTTCAATCAAAAATGGACACAATAAAGGACAGAAATGGTATGACCTAACAGAAGCAGAAGATATTAAGAAGAGGTGGCAAGAATACACAGAACTATACAAAAAAGATCTCCATGACCCAGATAATCATGATGGTGTGATCACTCACCTAAAGCCAGACATCCTGGAATGTGAAGTCAAGTGGGCCTTAGGAAGCATCACTACAAACAAAGCTAATGGAGGTGATGGAATTCCAGCTGAGCTATTTCAGGTCCTAAAAGGTGATGCTGTAAAAGGGCTGCACTCAATATGCCAGCAAATTTGGGAAAGTCAGCCCCAGGACTGAAAAAGGTCCTTTTTCATTCCAATCCCAAACAAAGGCAATGCCAAAGAATGTTCAAGGTACCACACAATTGCACTCATCTCATATCCTAGCCAAGTAATGCTCAACATTTTCTAAGCCAGGCTACAACAGTACACAAACCATGAACTTCCAGATGTTCAAGCTGGATTTAGAAAAGGCAGAGGAACCAGAAATCAAACTGCCAACATTTGTTGGATCATCAAAAAAAGCAAGAGTTCCAGCAAAACATCTACTTCTGCTTTATTGACTATGCCAAAGCCTTTAACTGTGTGAATCACAACAAACTGTGGAAAATTCTTCAAAAGATGGGAATACCAGACCACCTCACCTGCCTCCCGAGAAATCTATATGCAGGTCAAGAAACAACAGTTCAAACTGGACATGCAACAACAGACTGTTTCCAAATCGGGAAAGGAGTACATCAAGGCTGTATATTGTCACCTTGTTTATTTAACTTACATGCAAAATATATCATGCAAAATGCCAGGCTGAATGAAGCACATGCTAGAATGAAGGTTTCCGGGAGAAATATCAATAACCTCAGATATGCAGATGACACCACCCTTATGGCAGAAAGCAAAGAAGAAATAAAGAGCCTCTTGATGAAAGCGAAAGAGGAGAGTGAAAAAGTTGGCTTAAAGCTCAACATTCAGAGAACTAAGATCATGGCTTCTGGTCCCATCACTTCATGGCAAATAGATGTGGAAATAATGGAAACAGTGAGGGACTTTATTTTGCGGGGGTCCAAAATCACTGCAGTTGGTGATTGCAGCCATAAAATTAAAAGACACTTACTCCTTGAAAGGAAAGTCATGACCAAGCTAGAAATCACATTAAAAAGCAGAGACATTACTTTGCCAATAATGGTCAGTCTAGTCAAAGCTATGGTTTTCCCAAGGCTGCTGTTAAGTCACTTCAGTCGTCTCCGACTCTGTGCAACCCCATAGATGGCAGCCCACCAGGTTCCCCTGTTCCTGGGATTCTCCAGGCAAGACCACTGGTGTGGGTTGCCATTTCCTTCTCCAATGCATGAAAGTGAAAAATGAAAGGGAAGTCAAACAGTCTTCTCCAACTCTTCGCAACCCCATGGGCTGCAGCCCACCAGGCTCATCCATCCATGGGATTTTCCAGGCAAGAGTACTGGAGTGGGGTGCCATCACCTTTTCTGGGTTTTCCCAGTAGTCATGTGCGGCTGTGAGAGTTGGACTATAAAGAAAGCTGAGCATGGAAAAATTGATGCTTTTGAACTGTGGTGTTGGAGAAGACCCTTGAAAGTCCCTTGGACAGCAAGAAGATCCAACCAGTCAATCCTAAAAGAAAGCAGTCCTGAATATTCATTGAAAGGACTGATGCTGAAGCTGAGACTCCAATACTCTGGCTACCTGATGTGAAGAACTAACTCACTGGAAAAGACTCTGATGTGGGAAAGACTGAAGGTGGGAAGAGAAGGGAACGACAGAGGATGAGATGGTTGGATGGCATCACCAACTCAATGGACATGACTTTGAGTAAGCTCTGGGATTGGTGATGGACAGGGAAGCCTGGCGTGCTGCATTCCATGGGGTCACAAGGGTTAAGACATGACTGAGCGACTGAACTGAACTGAACTGAACAAGAACTGGACCACAAAATCAGCTCCTGAGAATATCTAACAATCTGAAGACCTGCCCTGCCAGTTTTCTGGGAGCACAGAGTGCCTCATTTCATTTCTGTTCTCCACTCTGTCCTCCTTCAGAGGGGTGTTGGAAGTCAGCAACTATAGCAGCACACGATTTAATCCTGGTAGAGGTAGATGGCAAGCACCTATGGCAAGTGCCAGCTTGTGGTTGACCAGATCGATGGAAAAAATAAAGTCAGGAAATTCACTAATACAGGTATAGTTGATTGATTGTAAGCAAAAGTACCAAGGTAAAGCAAGAAGAAGGGTAGACTTTTCAACAAATGGTACCAGAGCAATTGGCCATTCATATGCAAAAAGAAAAAAAAAAAAGAAAGTTTGACTCTTAAATTTTACCATATGCAAATATTAATTCAAAATGGGTCATGGACATAAATATAAAACTAATTTGAGAATTACTAGCTAGTATAATATGCATTCATTCCTCTATGTATATACCAGGGTCTAATCTTTGTTATGGAACTCTATCTCTAACACACACCTGCCTGAACCACAGTCACTTAACTCCTTGCAATGAGTTAATGCTAACTCAGATTTTAATATATCATCTCACTTTTATAAAGCAGTGGCCCCCAGCTTCTTCCCCACACACCCCACCCCCGGGTCACACAGCAGGAGGTGAGCAAGAGGTGAATGGCAGGCAAGCAAGGGAAGCTTCATCTGTTCCCCACTGGTCACATTACCTGAACTGTCCCTGCCTCCCATCACCTCCCACCATGGAAAAATTGCTTTCCACAAAACTGGTCCCCGGTGCCAAAAAGGTTGGGGACTGCTGTTAAAAAGGCGTGACATGTTCAGCTTTTTAAAAAACTCATGAGCTGAGGTTGAAGGCATAATCTATTATGATATTCACTGTTCCTTATAAAATAACCCAAGCAATAAACTGCTTTTCTATTTTTATATCAGACCTAAAAAAGTTCTCCTATACAATAATGTTTTAACAATGAATGTAAATATTTGATCCATTATATTTCCCTCTTTTGCTTGATGTTGACTTTTTAAAAATTCACAATGTGAGAGTTGCAAGTTAAGTTTTATTTGGGTGAATGAGGACTGCAGCCCAGGAAACAGCACCTTAGGCAGCTCTGAGAAACTGCTCCTAAGAAGCAGGGGAAAGGTCAGTATATATGTGATTCTGGTGAAGTGGGAGTGCATGCAATCAAACACATATATTCCCAGGTTTCTACTGGTCTCGTGAAGCCTTTGCTAGTCACAGGGAATAGTTGTCACCATGAAGGAGTTTAGTGCTTCTCTAGATATGGGGTGATACAAGAATTGGGCTCATAAAATCAGCTCCTGAAAATGCCTGTCTGCAGACCTGTCCTGCCAGTTTTCCCAAGTGCAGAGTGCCTCATTTACGCTCTCCACCCTGAAGTCCTTTCAGTGTTGTTGAAGGTCAGCAGCTATAGCAGCACATGATTTAATCCTTGGAGTACCTCCACAAGTACCCATGGCAAGTGGAAATTTGTAGCTGACACTGAAAATAAACTCAATCAAAATTACTATGTAAATTAAATTTTAGTAAATTTACTTCTATCTCTAATGACTTTCATTTTTCATTTTTATTTTAGCAAGCTTAAACTATGTATAGCTACTATTAATATAAACTGATATATTCCTTTTTAATTTTGAAATAATTATTTTCACAGCATAATGTGCTTAACTTTAAAAAAGAAAACTACTGAAGAAAACTCTTTAGCAAGAAAAAATTTCAGTTATATAAATACACATCATTTGTTATGTATAAGTGTTATAATGAGTGATATTTCATTTTATCTTTAAACCTAAAAATATCAGTATCAGAATGTTTATGATTTGCTAAAAATGATGGGAATACATGATTAGGAGCTATTCACATTCACTATTAGATCAGAGGAATTTTAAGGAAATCTTGCTCCTTTTGTGACCCTTTGCTTCCCTAAAGAGGCAGCAAAATGGCAGCTCAATTCAGTTTCCATTCATATATAATGTTATATCTGAAAGACTCTGATTTATCAGCTTTCTTCTCCCAGGCTCTCTTGTTAAATCTGAAGAAAGAATGGCAGATTCTTACAGTTTGTTTCCCTATAGTCAGAGAACAATATTCAGTGGTAGATTTTTTTTCATGGATCTTTTGTTCAGCTGTGTTAGTACCAAAGTAGCATGTCATGTAACTTCATAGACTCTTTCTTCATGACATCCATTATTCAGCACATACTGTCAGCTAACCTCTAATGGAAATATAAAGATGAACTTAAGAAGAACAATTCCATTTAAAACAAGGAGATGAATGCAACTGCTCTACTTTCTAGGGATGGGAGCAATCATTTCAAGGAAGAAAGACAACACTCTTAGTGCTAAATATGGGAAAGTAATGCTGCAGTGGAAATGAGTTGAGGAGCTTAGGGAGAAGCAGAGAAGCAATAATCTCATCTTCTTAATAAAGAAGCCAGCAAGATACTGGAGGATCCTTCTTGGAAGAAACTGAATAGTGTCAGAGAGGATACCAATAAACATGGATGCTTGGAGAGTCTGCTGAATGTATTACGGTAAAACTAAGCAGTTGAAACAAGGGTAGTAGTTCATATCTTTTTTCTGCAATAGTACAGAGGCAGAAGTGTATTCAGATTGGTCAGCAGCTTGTCCAAAGAGGTTATCAGGCCCCTTCCTCTGTTGTTCCAACATCTCCAAGGATCTTGTCCCCATGGGCATGGTGGAAGTTCATTCACCAGCACCCTGTCAGCATTTCAGCCCTCAGAGTGTGAAAGAGGAAGTGGAAAGTAAGCAGCTTCCTTCTCAGGAAAGTGAGTAGGAAGCCACACCCAGTGGGAGGTTGTCCCAAGGGAAGTTTGGCTGAAGAGCCATTTGCCTGCTAATATCTAAAGGGGTAAGAGTAGTTCTGTTATTTACAGGAGGCAGGAAATGCTACAAAACAACACCTCCATTATGCCCCCAACAAGAAAAAAATAGCTCACTGCCTAATTTCCCCATGGACCTAGAACTTAAATCAGTTTTTGAGGGCCTCACCCTTGAAAATGAACATACAATCCAAAATTATCATCAACCGATGTTTGTGATGAATAGAAATTCCAAAGAAACTGTATTAGTATTCTCTGAACTATGTGAGTAACCTGCACATATCTAAAGAACAGAATGCTGTTTAAAATGCTGCCTACATTTCATAAAATCAATACAGTTATTAAAGTATAACATCAAGGATATATCCCCAAAGACAATGGGGGAGGGATGAGTCAGATGATGGTATAGGAGAAAATTATAGGATTGATAAAGAGGTTTGTTATCTGACTAATAGAATACCCATAAACTTTTTTAAAATGAAGAGAAATATGAAGAAACTATACCAAATATATAGAAGCTATACAAAATGTCCCTGAAAAAAAAAATAATACAAATGTCCTTACAGAAGATTAGATATGAAAAAGTCCTATACAAGTAATAGTTAAAACGACTTCTGACTTTTTCATCGCAGTGTTGGAAGCTATCACACTTAAGAAGATCCTATCTTTAAAAGTTCTAAAAGAAACTTATTTTAAATCTAATTTTCTACATTCAGCAGAGTTATCACTCACATGTTCAGATGAAAAGAGTTTAAACATGCAGAAACTCAATGCCTTACCTTATGTCATTTTCCTAAGCAGCTCCTTGAGGATGGCAATAGTGGTTAAGAACCTGCCTGCCAATGCAGGAGACAAAAGAGATGCGGGTTTGATCCCTGGGTCAGGAAGATCCCCTGGAGGAGGGCATGGTAACCCACTCCAGCATTCTTTCCTGAAGATTCCATGGACAGAAGAGCCTGGTGGGCTGCGGTCCATGGGGTCGCAGAGTCGGATATGACTGAAGCGACTTAGCACACATGTATCATTTCCTAAGCAGCTCCTTGAAGATGTACTCCAGGAAAATGAGGAAATAAATTAATAAGGAGGAGAACATGAAGCCAAGAAGCTCAGACAGAGTAGGGAGGCAAGTATACAGACATGAGAGTATCCACTTCTGCTGAAGACTATAAGAGACAGTCAAAGTCATGTCAGCATCACCAGAGCCCTACCACTTCAGCACACTCTGAACAGTTTTTTAAAGCCTGTGTATCTGCTTTGTTATGCCCAGGCTTTTTCCAGAGCCTATGAAGGCTACTCTGACAGCTTGCAAAACAGGTCAAAAGTATCAGGCAATTAGCGCTTCCCAAAGGCAAACCTTAACATCTATGAGGGATGGAAGACATTGTACCAATGCAATGCCTCTTCCCTTGCCTTTAGGAGATAACCCTCAAGTATGTGTTTGACACCCCTTTATAGGTTTCCCATGGGTTTAGATTCCAGTCACCCACAGAGGCAGGTGGCTTGACGATGCAGCTCTTTTTAGCCACCTTCCCTTGTCTGCTTATTATCTCACTCAATTTCTTAAATACTCATAAACATATTTTAAGCACCTACATAAAATCTACCAAGTATTTCGGAATATATAACACCTAAATCATCAGTTATCTATCAATGAATTAACTCACAAGTGAGTTTTTGCTGCAGAATACACTGATATGCTACAATATAAAATAGGAAATAGTTTTTCATCTTCCTCTCTAAAAAGTTTATTCTGATGTAAATAAGCAATGAATGCTTTGCTTAAGATATAAAACTAATTCAAAAAGCAATTAAAAGAAAATAAGCAAGGAAGTGTTGCTTAAAAATATTATCAATGATTAAAAACTTTTCAGAGGCTTCGTAGCAAGAGAAGGGGGCTGGGAAGAGGGTATAGTCACTCATTTTGGTGGGAAGTGAGAATTAATAAGAGCCAGTGAGTGAAACAGTAAGTGTCTGATAATTATCTATATCTAATTTTACGGAACTAGTCAACACCGTCTCCTCCAGGCCATGCAGACGTTGTAAGTACATGGAAAACACCACTCAGGAAGTCACAGACATAATGTGGACATCTGTTTGAATTTCTTCTTCTCACAATCACGCAGACCCTGCTGACATGCTGCCAGTTCATTTCTTGCTTTTGTGTTTCATGTAGTGAATCTGCCCACCTCCTGATAAGGCAATAGGAATTAATTTCCATATGTTCTAAAAGTTACATTTAATATTTTAAATTAAATTATCCAGGTTCCTTTCCTTCCCTTTCACCAACTATCAGTGAGCATCACACTGAACCCTTCTGTTAGTTCTGATGAGGCTTTTCTAGGCCACTTAGTCTCATCTACATTCTAAACAGTCTCTTCCACTCTCAATTTTATTTTCAGTGAAAAAAGTAGAGAAATGATATTGAAAATGCACAAAATGCTTAGTGAGAGCAGAAAGATGATCAATTGCGAATCGTCTGAGGCACTATGGGGACTCATCCAGTATCCTTATGCCCCAAATGAAAAAGGGAAACTCAAAGAATTGTGCTAGAGCCAGCAAAAACATGCAGTGAAGAGGCCTGATAAAGGGAAGTGAGGGATTTGAAAAGAGATAAAAAGTGATGAACAGGATCATCACAACATATCATATCTCTTTTCTGTATGATGTCTACATAACCATATAGAAAAGACAGCTAGCTGTAGAATAAGCCATCTGTGCTCCACTCATATTCTTATCCTGGGGGTCACTGCAAACAGCCCTTTAGATATCATGCCTTCCACTGTTGGCATTTTCAGGTGGGTGCTCAGCTGGCACTCACAGTGCAAGTCAGATGTCCTGGAAGATAGTGTTGCTGGAGCAAGCCTGTTCCAATGAGGGAAGAGGGGTTGGACAAATACCTCAGGTCCATTTTTAAGTTGTTTTAATGAACCTCCATACTGTTCTCCCTAGTGGCTGTACCAATTTACATTCCCACCAACAATATATGAGTGTTCCCTTTTCTCCACACATTTTCCAGTGCTTGTTATTTATAGACTTTTTGTTGATGGCCCCTTATACCTCACTGTAGTTTTGAGGTGCATTTCTCTAATAATTAGCAGTGGTGAGCATCTTTCCATCTGAGCTTTGGGCATCTGTATCTCTTCTTTGAATAAATGTCTATTGAGATTTTCTGCCTTTTGAGAGAGTTTATTCTGAGGTTGGTTGATAGGAAGTCCAGGGCCCTTGAGGAGTAGGAGGCAAACATTTTCTACATTCCTTTACCTTAGTCACATAGGATGTTTGTCTTAATCTCTGGGTTGCTATGGTAACAAACTATTTCACCTGAAACTAGCTTTCTTTATGCCCAGAGTTAATGATTATTCAGCAAAACAATACATCTTGGAAATGTTTTTATTAGGCTTTATGTTAATGATTATAATTCAAAGCAATATATCTTATTTGGAAACCTATTTTTCTTCAAAAACCTATGCTCTTGATTATATGGATACAAAATATCACATGCAGAGACATCTTATCCTGACACTGTTTTCCTTGGTTAATCTTATGTTGATGTTGTTGCAAGACGTATGTTGTGGGAGAGGAGCCTGGTAAAACTTTCACAGCTTTGAGGTATTTCTTTGATCTATGTTTAGCAGTCCACTAAAAAAGTGCATAATGCCCCACCTAAACTAGTGATGGTGGATACTCTTCTACCCCCTTCCAGTGCCTTTTGCTGGAAGATTTTCTCTATCCTTTCACTTTAATAAAATCTCTGCTACATAAACCTCTGAGTGACTGAGGCCATGTCTTTGGTCCCAGAGTGAATTCTTCTCCTTCAGAGACCACGAATCTGACACCGTTCACTGAGAGCTATATTTTTTTATTAGGTTGAGTTTCTTTATTTTTTATTAAGCTGTATGCACTATTTGTATATTTTGGAAATGAATCCCTTATCATGCAAGTCATTTTCAAATATTTTCTTGCATTCTGTACATTGTATTTTCACTACGGTTTCCATTGCTGTGTACAGCTTTTAAGTTTAATTAGGTCCCATTTGTTTATTTTTTGTTATTTCTCTTACTCTAGGACAGGAATCCAAAAAGATACTGCTGCATTTTGTGTCAAAGTTCTGCCTAGGTACCCTCTAGGAGTTTTATAGTATCCAGTCTTATGTTTAGGTCTTTAATCCATTTTGAGTTTAGTTTTGTGTGTGCTGTTAGAGAATGTTCTAATTTCATTCTTTCATATGTCACTATCCAGTTTTCCCAGCACCATTTCTTAAAGAGACTGTCTTTTCTCCACTGTATACTCTTGCCTCCTTTGTAGTAGATTAATTGACCATAGGTGCATGGGTTTATTTCTGAGATATCTATCCTGTTCCATTGGCTTACATGTCTGTTTTTATGCCAGTACTTTTTTAACTGCTGTAACTTTGTTGCATAGTCTGAAATCAGGGAGCCTCCAAACTACATTTTCCTTTTTCAAGATTGCTTTGGCTATTTGGGGTCTTTTGTGTTTCCATATAAATTTTAAAATGTTTTGTTCTAGTTTTATGAAAAATGATCCTGGTAATTTGATGGGGATTTTCCTTATGATTATATAGTGGAAGTGAGAAATAGATTTAAGGGCCTAGATCTGATAGATAGAGTGCCTGATGAACTGTGGAATGAGGTTCGTGACATTGTATAGGAGACAAGGATCAAGACCATCTCCATGGAAAAGAAATGCAAAAAAGCAAAATGGCTGTCTGGGTAGGTCTTACAAATAGCTGAGAAAAGAAGAGAGGTGAAAAGCAAAGGAGAAAAGGAAAGATATAAGCAGCTGAATGCAGAGTTCCAGAGAATAGCAAGAAGAGATAAGAAAGCCTTCTTCAGCAATCAATGCAAAGAAATAGAGGAAAAGAACAGAATGGGAAAGACTAGAGATCTCTTCAAGAAAATTAGAGATACCAAGGGAACGTTTCATGCAACGATGGGCTGGATAAAGAACAGAAATGGTCTGGACCTAACAGAAGCAGAAGATATTAAGAAGAGGTGGCAAGAATACACAGAAGAACTGTACAAAAAGATCTTCATGATCCAGATAATCATGATGGTGTGATCACTAATCTAGAGTCAGATATCCTGGAATGTGAAGTCAAGTGGGCCTTGGAAAGCATTGCTATGAACAAAGCTAGTGGAGGTGATGGAATTCCAGTTGAGCTGTTTCAAATCCTGGAAGATGATGCTGTGAAAGTGCTGCATTCAATATGCCAGCAAATTTGGAAAACTCAGCAGTGGCCACAGAACTGGAAAAGGTCAGTTTTCATTCCAATCCCAAAGAAAGGCAATGCCAAAGAATGCTCAAACTACCGCACAATTGCACTCATCTCACACCCCAGCAAATAATGCTCAAAATTCTCCAAGCCAGGCTTCAGCAATATGTGAACCATGAACTTCCTGATGTTCAAGCTGGTTTTAGAAAAGGCAGAGGAACCAGAGATCAAATTGCCAACATCTACTGAATCATGGAAAAAGCAAGAGAGTTCCAGAAAAACATCTATTTCTGCTTTATTGACTATGCCAAAGCCTTTGACGGTGTGGATCACAATAAACTGTGGAAAATTCTGAAAGAGATGGGAATACCAGACCACCTGACCTGCCTTTTGAGAAGCCTATATGGAGGTCAGGAAGCGGCAGTTCGAACTGGACATGGAACAACAGACTGGTTCCAAATAGGAAAAGGAGTACGTCAAGGCTGTATATTGTCACCCTGCTTATTTAACTTATATGCAGAGTACATCATGAGAAATGCTGGACTGGAAGAAACACAGGCTGGAATCAAGATTGCCGGGAGAAATATCAATAACCTCAGATATGCACATGACACCACCCTTATGGCAGAAAGTGAAGAGGAACTAAAAGGCCTCTTGATGGAGGTGAAAGTGGAGAGTGAAAAAGTTGGCCTAAAGCTCAACATTCAGAAAACGAAGATCATTGCATCTGGTCCCATCACTTCATGGAAAATAGATAGGGAAACAATGGAGACAGTGTCAGACTTTTGGGGGGGGCTCCAAAATCACTGCAGATGGTGACTGCAGCCATGAAATTAAAAGACGCTTACTCCTTGGAAGAAAAGTTATGACCAACCTAGATAGTATATTCAAAAGCAGAGACATTACTTTACCGACTAAGGTCCATCTAGTCAAGGCTATGGTTTTTCCTGTGGTCATGTATGGATGTGAGAGTTGGACTGTGAAGAAGGCTGAGTGCCGAAGAATTGATGCTTTTGAACTGTGGTGTTGGAGAAGACTCTTGAGAGTCCCTTGGATTGCAAGGAGATCCAAGCAGTCCATTCTGAAGGAGATCAGCCCTGGGATTTCTTTGGAAGGAATGATGCTAAAGCTGAAACTCTTTCTTTGGCCACCTCATGAGAAGGGTTGACTCATTGGAAAAGACTCTGATGCTGGGAGGGATTGGGGGCAGGAGGAGAAGGGGACGACCGAGGATGAGATGGCTGGATGGCATCACTGACTCGATGGACGTGAGTCTAAGTGGACACCGGGTGTTGGTGATGGACAGGGAGGCCTGGCATGCTGCGATTCATGGGGTTGCAAAGAGTTGGACATGACTGAGCAACTGAACTGAACGGAACTGAACTTCACAGAATATATAGACTGCCTTGGGTAGTACAATCAATATTGATTCATCCAATCCAAAAATATATCTTTCCTTCAGACTTTTTGGCAGTGTCTTATTGTTTTCAGAGTACATATCTTGTCCTTCCTTAGATAGATTTATTCATGGGTGTTTTATTCTTTTTGATGCAATAAGATCCTTCCTTTCTCTTTCTGATTTTTCATTTTTGGTATATAGATGCACCAGATTTCTGTGTATATAAGCCTGCAATCTCACTCCTGGGCATATGTCTAGAGAAAATCATAATTCAAAAAGACTACTTCACCCCAATATTCATTGTTGCACTGCTCACAATAGCCAAGACATGGAAGCAAACTAAGTATCCATTGACAGATGAATTGATAAAGATATGGTATATTTATATAGTGCAATAGTACTCAGCCATAGAAGAATGAAATAGTGCCATTTGTAGCAACATGGATGGACTTAGAGATTATAATACTAAGTAAAATAAGCCAGACAGAAAAAGACAAATATCATATGATATCACTTATATGGGGAATCTGAAAAAGATTTATACAAATTAACTTAAAAGCAGAACAAAAAGAGACCTACAGACATAGAAAGCAAATTTATGGTTACCAAAGGAGAAGGAGGGGTGAGGGATAAATTAGGAGTCTGAGATTAACATATATATACTGCTATATGTAACTCAGACTTAAATTGAAGAAAGTAAGGAAAACCACTAGACCATTCAGGTATGACCTAAATCAAATCCATATGATTACACAGTGGAAGTGACAAATAGATTCAAGGGACTAGATCTGATAGACAGAATGCCTGAAGAACTATGGTCGGAAGTTTGTTACATTGTACAGGAGGCTTTGATCAAGACCATCCCCAAGAAAAAGAAATGTAAAAAGGCAAAATGGTTGTCTGAGGAGGCCTTACAAATGCTGAGAAAAGAAGAGAAGCAAAAGGCAAAGAAGAAAAGGAAAGATATACTCACCTGAATGCAGAGTTCCAGAGAAAGGCAAGGAGAGATAAGAAAGCCTTCCTCAGTGATCAGTGCAAAGAAATAGAGGAAAACAAGAGAATGGCAAAGACTAGCGATCTCTTCAAGAAAATCAGAGATACCAAGGGAACATTTCATGCAAAGATAGACAAAATAAAAGACAGAAACAGAAGCAGAAGACATTAAGAAGAGGTTGCAAGAACACACAGGACTTACGGAAAAGATCTTAATTACCCAGATAACCACGATGGTGTGATCACTCATCCAGAGTCAGACATCCTGGAATGTGAATTCAAGTGGGCCTTAGGAAGAATCACTATGAACAGAGCTAGTGGAGGTGATGGAATTCCAGCTGAGCTATTTCAGGTCCTAAAAGATGATGCTATAAATGGGCTGCACTCAATCTACCAGCAAATTTGGAAAACTAACAGTGGCCATAGGACTGGAAAAGGTCACTTTTCATTCCAATCCCAAAGAAAGGCAATGCCAAAGAATGCTCAAACTACCGCACAATTGCACTCATCTCACATGCTAGCAAAGTAATGCTCAAAATTTTCCAAGAAAGGTTTCAACAGTAGGTGAACTGAGAATTTTCAGATGTTCAAGCTGGATTTAGGAAAGACAGAGGAACCAGAGATCAAATTGCCAACATCCATCAGATCATAGAAAAAGCAAGGGAATTCCAGAAAAACATCTACTTCTGCTTCATTGACTATGCCAAACCCTTTGACTGTGTGAATCACAGAAAACTGAAAAATCCTTCCAGAGATGGGAATACCTTACCTGCCTTCTGAAAAATCTGCATGCAGGTCAAGAAGCAACAGTTAGAACCAGACATGGAACAACAGACTGGTTCAAAATTGGGAAAGGAGAATTTCAAAGCTATATATTGTCACCTTGCTTATTTAACTTCTATGCAGAGCCTATCATGCAAAATGCCAGGCTGAATGAAGCACAAGCTGGAATCAAGATTGCCAGGAGTAATATCAGTAACCTCAGATATGCAAATGACATCATCCTTATGGGAGAAAGTGAAGAGGAACTAAATAGCCTCTTGCCGAAAGTGAAAGAGGATAGTGAAAAAGCTGGTTTATGGAATTTAGGAAGATGGCAATGACGACCCTGTATGCAAGACAGGAAAAAAGACACAAATGTGTATAACGGACTTTTGGACTCAGAGGGAGAGGGAGAGGGTGGGATGATTTGGGAGAATGGCATTCTAACATGTATACTACCATGTACGAATTGAATCGCCAGTCTATGTCTGACACAGGATACAGCATGCTTGGGGCTGGTGCATGGGGATGACCCAGAGAGATGTTATGGGGAGGGAGGTAGGAGGGGGGTTCATGTTTGGGAATGCATGTAAGAATTAAAGATTTTTAAATTTTAAAAATAAAAAAATAAATAAAATAAATAAAATATCACATAAAATTCTAAAAAAAAAAAGGAAAGAAAAAGCTGGTTTAAAGCTCAACATTCAAAAAGCTAAGATCATGGCATCTGGTCCCATCACTTCACAGCAAGTAGATGGGGGAACAATGGAAACAGTGACAGACTTTATTTTCCTGGACTCCAAAGTCAGTGCAGATGGTGACTGCAGCCATGATATTAAAAGACGCTTGCTCCTTGGAAGAAAAGCTATGACCAACCTGGACAGCATATTTAAAAGCAGAGACATCACTTTGCAGACAAAGGTCTGTCTAGTCAAAGCTGTGGTTTTTCCAGTAGTCATGTATGGATGTGAGAGTTGGACTATAAAGAAAGCTGAGCGCTGAAGAATTGATGCTTTTGAACTGTGGTGTTGGAGAAGACTCTTGAGAGTCCCTTGAACAGGAAGAAGATCAAACTAGTCAATCCTAAAGGAAATCAGTTCTGAATATTAATTGGAAGGATTGATGCTGAAGCTGAAGCTCGAATACTTCAGCCACACAATGCCAAGAAGTGACTCATTGGAAAAGATCCTGATGTTGGGGAAGATTGAAGGCAAGAGGAGAAGGGGATGAGAAAGAATGAGATGATTGAATGGCATCACTGATTCAATGGACATGAGTTTGAGCAAGCTCTGGGAGTTGGTGATGGACAGGGAAGCCTGGCATGCTGCAGTCCATAGCGTTGCAAAGAGTCGGACAGGACTGAGTGACTGAACTAAACTGATACATAAAATAGAAAACCAAGAAGGACATGCTGTATAGCACAGGAAACTATATTCAGTATTTTTTAACAACCTATGAAAGAAAAGAAACTGATACAGGGAAATACATATCTGTATAGATAGAAACAGATATAGATAGATACATACATATCTATATGTATAACTGAATCACTTTGCTATACACCTGAAATTAACAAAACATTGTAAACCAGCTATATTCCAACTAGAATTTTTTTCACTTAACTTTTGTTTCTATTTTTTTAAATATACATTTATTTATTTTAATTGAAGGTTAATTACTTTACAATATTGTATTGGTTTTGCCATACATCAACCTGTATCTGCCACAGGTATACACATGTTCCCCATCCTGAACCCACCTCTCTCCTCCCTCCCCGTACCATCCCTCTGGGTCGTGTCAGTGCACCAGCCCCAAGCATCCAGTATCATGCATTGAACCTGGGCTGGCGACTCATTTCATATATGATATTATACATGTTTCTAAAAAACTCCTGAAATCTCAATCGCCAGGAGTAGGTTCTCAGTTTTGTTCCATACATTCAGAAGGCACTCAGCATAGTGTAGTTCCTGTTAGCAACAACAATGATCCTCTCAAACTTGCTGCCTCTTTAAGCTGTCCTCCCTTCCCCATCTCACTACCTTTCTCTCATAGTGTTTTCCTGGATCAGAAACTAGACACTCACAAGTCTGTGACTCACAAGAACCAAAATAAATATCAGCCAAAATAATTCCTAGTAGCAGGAGCAGGTGACAGCTTTTAAGAAAATGAATAAATACCTTCTCTATTAAGTAGGTTTCTCTAACCATTCAAGATCCTCTGTAGCATCTAAGGGTTAGGGAAAGCCCGCTATACAACTTTGCCTTATTGGAGTACACTTGAGAAAGTTAAACCAATGAGGCCAACATTCCCCATAGAGTTCTATGTACAAAATAGATGGGACAAGGAGCCAAGATATGAGTAGGAGAGAAATATCAGAGGATGCAAGAGTTGAGAAAAGGGATAAATGCAAAGAATAAAAGCCTCCAAACACCCCAAGATATAAGGGTGATCGACACAGGGCATTTTCTAATGTGGGGGGGGGGTGGTGGTTGCTTGAGCCATTTTAACACTTCTAATAAGGAAAATGAGATCAATCATTTTGAGGATTTGGGAGCACAAAGGTGGCTGCCAGGCGGGATTCCACTCACCAGGCTTTCAGAGTCTGTTCCTGAGGAAAGGGTCAGGAGACCAAGACAGACAGGAATCCCCTTCCTGTAAGGCAAAAGCCAAGAGGGAGCATGACTGAGGCAGAGGCCAAGTGCATGGGGGCTCACAAAAGGACGTGACTGCTTCAAAGTGCAGACAGTGGACAAGAATTTTGGGGTGTGTTGATGTTTAATCTAAATATTGAGCTCCTGAGTAACCTATAAATATGGAACTGTGGAGTAAAGGCAATCCATGGAAATGTACTGCTGTGAACCCAAGTCCCTATGTCCAAGATCCCGACAGTAAAATAAACGTATCAACTTCATGTATGTGTGTGTTCACAGACCTTATTTTACAAAATTAAACACAAAGACAAAATGATGTTGGATATGCTAATTTTTTAATTAAAAAATGTGTACTCTGTGTCCAGAAAAGAGGAAACATGAGTCAGAAAATCATCAATAACTCCACAATTTCAAAGCACTAAATATTAACAAAATTATCCTTTCTAGATAATTATTACCAAAATTGGTGGTATAAAAGAGATGGTAAAGGTGATTAACTGAGGTGATCCATATTGGAATGAAGGCAGCAAGAAACGTTTTCCTCTCTCTCTTGAGAAACATTACAGTGATTACCACTAAGAGGCATTATTTGGCTTCTCTAGCTGAAGCTCCAGGAGCTGAAGCTCCTGTCCAGTCTCCAGGGACAGCTTGTACACTTCCAGGGCCAATTTCACCTCCACTGGCCTTGAGAGGCACTGCAAGAGTTTCCTGCCTGTGACTACTTTCTCACAGTATTCAGGATACTCCTAAAGGAGAAACATATGATGAGTATGCTTGAAAGACTTCTCTCCCGATTGTTAGGGGGCACAGTTCATGTAGAAACAGGCAGGGTTACAGATTCAGGACCAAGACACACCCCAGGACTCCTGGGGGAGCAGGAAAACCAGAAACACCTTGTTTCCCACCATCATCTTCCTGAGAGGAATACAACTCTGCTCTGAGACAGCCTCCCAGAAAGCTTCTGTGGGAACAGACACTACTTCTGACCATCCAGAAATGGGACAAGAGTATATCAAATCCTCTAGAAAAGTTGCCAGTCAGTACTACCAGGTCTGCCAGTACTACTAGGTCTGAGACCCTCCACTTCAAAGGGACTCAGTTTTCCCTGATCACAAGTGAGAGCACAAAAATTTTGCATTTCCTATCTGACCAGAAGGCTCCAAAGCAAAGATGAGAGTTCCTTTGAATGAATGAATCTTGACAAGTCAGGTATCACCTTTGCTGGCAGGACAATGCTTTGGGTTTTAATAAAACAAAAATTACCTCAAGTTGTGTAACTTACCCACTCACACTTGGGCGCCTCCGGGTACCAAGTTCTGTCCTCTGAGCAAGTGATAATTTCAGAACCAACCATACTGTAGCCAGACTCACATTGAATAGTAATTCTTTCAGGTTCAACATATCTAACCTTCTCCACAGATAACTTTCCATATTCTATCTCTGGTTTCACACACCATGCTGCAATGGAAACATAATTTTAAGCAATCCACAAGTCTAAGAAAAAACATGCCAGCCTTGGGTACTAAGAATGAACTGTATTTAAGTGTTGCTAATTGTTTTACCTTTTTTTTAATCTTGAGAAGAAAAATAATATTCATTAGCATATTTATTGAACATTGGGATAGCACTTTATCAGACTTTGGGGTAGATCTTTATGTGAACATCTTATTTAAGTCTCACTATTTTATCTAAGAGAAAGTGAGATACAGAGAGGATAAGTGACATGCTGAAGGATATATAACAATTTTAAATACCCTGACAGAATATAAAATGGGCGTGTGACCCCAAATCTTCAACTATCAAATCAGCTGTCTCTTGTATCTTGATTCCTGTAAGACAATCTGTTCAGTTCAGTCACTCAGTCATGTCCGATCTTTGTGACCCCATGAATCGCAGCACGCCAGGCCTCCCTGCCCATCACCAACTCCCAGAGTTTACTCAAACTCATGTCCATCGAATCGGTGATGCCATCCAGCCATCTCCTACTCTGTCATCCCATTCTCCTCCTGCCTCCAATCCCTCCCAGCATCAGTCTTTTCCAATGAGTCAAATCTTTGCATGAGGTGGCCAAAGTATTGGAGTCTCAGCTTTAGCATCATTCCTTCCAAAGAACACCCAGGACTGATCTCCTTTAGAATGGACTGCTTGGATCTCCTTGCAGTCCAAGAGAATCCCAAGAGTCTTCTCCAACACCACAGTTCAAAAGGATGCTTGGGGCTGGTGCACGGGGATGACCCAGAGAGATGTTATGGGGAGGAAGGTGGGAGGGGGGTTCATGTTTGGGAATGCATGCACACCTGTGGTGGATTCATGTCAAGGTATGGCAAAACCCATACAGTATTGTAAAGTAAAATAAAGTAAAAATAAAAATTTTTTTAAAAAAAAGCTTCAATTCTTCATCACTCAGCTTTCTCCACAGTCCAACTCTCACATCCATACATGACCACTGGAAAAACCATAGCCTTGGCTAGACGGACCGTTGTTGGCAAAGTAATGTCTCTGCTTTTGAATATGCTATCTAGCTTGGTCATAACTTTTCTTCCAAGGAGTTAGCCTCTTTTAATTTCATGGCTGCAGTCACCATCTGCAGTGACTTTGGAGCCCAAAAAAATAAAGTCTGACACTGTCTCCACTGTTTCCCCATCTATTTCCCATGAAGTGATGGGACCAGATGCCATGATCTTAGTTTTCTGAATGTGGAGCTTTAAGCCAACTTTTTCACTCTCCTCTTTCACTTTCATCAAGAGGCCTTTTAGTTCCTCTTCACTTTCTGCTATAAGAGTGGTGTCATCTGCATATCTGAGGTGATTGATATTTCTCCCAGCAATCTTGATTCCAGCTTGTGCTTCTTCCAGCCCAGCATTTCTCATGGTGTACTCTGCATATAAGTTGAATAAGCAAGGTGACAATATACAGCCTTGATGTTTTTATCTATTGTAAAACAATAGATTAAAAAATTTTCCCTCTTGCTTATTATTTATTCTCCTGTGTGCAAAGGAAACGATGGTGGCAAATCATCCCTGAAGCTGTTGATGGTGAAATGACAGTAAACCTGTGTGCATGCAATAGTCAGACCTCATTTTGACCTCTTGTCCCCATAACAGCTGGAAAATTAGGAGTCCCTCACCACACAGCTACATGGTGAGCAGCTGGTGCCCTGCACTGGCACTCATGGATATACTTGTGATTTCACAATGCTTGCCATTAGCCCACTAGGGCTTACATTCTAGACCAACTTTTCATGAAAGTTTTGCTGCAGGCCACAGCTACACTCAGATAGAATGTACCATCTCTAGACTATTTCTGGAATTATACAAGAAACTGGGACATTGGGCTGCCTCACAAAGGCTGAATTTTGTTCCTGGGAGAAAGAAGGGGAGATTAATGTTCTTTTCTCTGTGCTTTCTGCTTTGGATACCATCAGACTATAGTGATTATTTTAAATAAATCAAATCAAATGGTTTTATGCTGCCTCTCACAGGGAAAAAGCTGTGCTCTCAATCCTTTGATGATAGCCCCAACCCCGCCCCCTAAAATGAAGAGGGAGCCAGAGTTACTTTTACACTGAGGGGCTCCAGGTGACCAGCCTGAAAAAGCGCAGGAGAGTCTGTTCGCTCCAATCAGAATGTACCCTTCATCACATTCATATACAGCTTGTTGTTCAAATGCAAAGAGTTTAGAGACTATTTTACATTGTCCGTGGGCAATGACAGGAGGGAATTCACAATCTTGAGGTGAGACATAAAAGTGAAAGAAGGTCAGCATATAGAATGCATATAATAACACATCCTAGAACCTGTGCGGTTCAAAGGAGGCTTCCGTCTGTCCTTCTGTCTTCTCTACCCATTCAGTCACTTAGCCAAACACAGAACTTGAGCTGCCTTCATAAAGGCCTGAGGCTGGGGAACCATAGAAAGGTTACAATGGACTGACAAGCGCTTAGGATTTGCTTCATTTTTTTGAAAATTCATTAAACTTGACACTATTTAGGAGCCATTTTGGCAGGAAGAAGGAATTCAGTCAAAGTCACTCTGTACTGGTATCACACTCCACTGCTTTTGTGCTAAATGCAGAGATGTATATCTGGGAGAAACTAACGATGCAAGATAAATCTGCAAGCTCTGACTCATTTCTCCCAACAAGACCAGTCCATCTATCCTCCCAAGAGTATACTCACTGTCCTCTAAAACAGTTCAGAAACAGCTTATAGAAAGAATAAAAATGATGGCTTGCATGCTGGAACAAGAGACGTGACACGGTGCTGAGCACCTGTGTGAAAGGGAACACTGTCAGGACCCAGAAACACTGCATGAGAGGTTTAAATAAAACAGGTCATTGGAAATGCCTTCCCAGATGGTTCAGACCGTAAAGAATCTGCCTGCAGTGAGGGAGACCTGGGTTTGATCCCTGGGTCGGGAAAATCCTCTGGGGAAAGGAATGGCAACCCACCCCAGTATTCTTGCCTGGAGAATCCACGGATAAAGAAGCCTGGTGGGCTTCCTGGCGGAGTCTCAGAGAGTCAGTCACGACTGAGCAACCAACACCTGACACTTTTGGAAATGTCAGTAAAATATTAAAGTGATGGACGATAGTATCTACAGTACTAGCCTAAGATGCCTCCTTGAGGCATGGAAAATGTGATGCCAACAATGAGGTTCAAATGCTGGAGCTGCTGTGGCAAGTGGTAGAGAGAGTGATTAAGTGATTCAGAAGAGTGAGTAAGCTGGAGGAGATGTGCCACACACATGCAGGAAACTCCACCAAGTGACTGTGTTGTCTGGGAAGACCTGGAGGATACATTTACCAAGTACAGAAGGAATATCATGAGAGGAGCACTGTATCAGAGACCAGAGCTGATGATGGGAAGACTGTTAAAGAACAAGTTTCACTCTTAGCAGTCACAGTCTGAGAGGTGCTCATAGGCTTTAGAAGCTAAATAAATGCAATCATCATAAGGAGTGGCAAGTTGGAGATAGAACCAGACTGAGATTAGGAAGATGGTTAATAGAACATGACATTCCTAAGGGTGAAAACAGATGAGCAGCCAACTAGATACTACTCAGTCTGTACTATGGAAAGAAATAAAGGATGGATGATCAGGAGGCTGATGGCATTTGGCCCATTAAAAAGTTATAATATGTTGCTCAGTTTCTATGCTGTGGTTAGTTACTCAGTCATGTCTGACTCTCTGAAACTCCATGGACTGTAGCCCACCAGGGCTAAGCAAGAATACTGGAGTGGGCTGCCATGCCTTCATCCAAGGGATCTTTCCAACCCAGGGATTGAACCAAGGTCTCTACATTGCAGGCAGATTCTTTACCATCTGAGACACCAGGGAAGCCCGCTGAGTTTTTGTACCTGTGCTATTGATATTGTCAGGTCTGGAGATCACTAACTGAAGAAAAAATTTCCAAGAGTAAGGATAAAACACCTTGAGACATACGCACAGTAGTATTTCCCAGTCTTCCAAGAGGACCTGTATCTATTTTCATAAGTAACTGTACACAGATGAGAGGTGCAAAATAATCCAAGAATTACAGAAAATAGAGCTTGAGTTAATATAGATACCTGGAACCATCAAGGTTCCCTTATTAAACCACTTGCTGGACATTTCCATTATTTTTGGTGTTTTTTTTTTAATTTTTATTTTTACTTTATTTTACCTTACAATACTGTATTGGTTTTGCCATATATTGACATGAATCTGCCACGGGTGTACATGAGTTCCCAATCCTGAACCCCCCTCCCACATCCCACCCCATATCATCTCTCTGGATCATCCCCGTGCACCAGCCCCAAGCATCCTGTATCCTGCATCGAGCATAGACTGGCGATTCGTTTCTTACCTGATGGTATACATGTTTCAATGACATTCTCCCAAATCATCCCACCCTGTCCCTCTCCCACAGAGTCCAAAAGTCCGTTCTATACATCTGTGTCTCTTTTGCTGTCTTGCACACACGGTTATCATTACCGTCTTTCTAAATTCCATATATATGTGTTAGTATGCTGCATTGGTGTTTTTCTTTCTGGCTTACTTCACTCTGTATAATAGGCTCCAGTTTCATCCACCTCATTAGAACTGATTCAAATGTATTCTTATATGTACCACAGCTTTCTTATCCATTCATCTGCTGATGGACATCTAGGTTGTTTCCATGTCCTGGCTATTATAAACTGTGCCACGATGAACATTGGGGTACATGTGTCTCTTTCAAGTCTGGTTTCCTCGATGTGTATGCCCAGCAGTGGGATTGCTGGGTCATAAAGCAGTTCTATTTGCATTGTTTTAAGGAATCTCCACACTGTTCTCCATAGTGGCTGTACTAGTTTGCATTCCACCAACAGTGCAAGAGGGTTCCCTTTCTCCACACCCTCTCCAGCATTTGTTGTTTGTAGACTTTTGGATCACAGCCATTCTGACTGGTGTGAAATGGTACCTCATTGTGGTCTTGATTTGCATTTCTCTGATAATGAGTGATGTTGAGCATCTGTTCATGTGTTCGTTAGCCACCCGTATGTCTTCTTTGGAAAAATGTCTGTTTAGTTCTTTGGCCCATTTTTTTGATTGGGTCATTTATTTTTCTGGAATTGAGCTGCATATGTTGCTTGTATATTTTTTAGATTAGTTGTTTATCAGTTGCTTCATTTGCTATTATTTTCTCTCATTCAGAAGGCTGTCTTTTCACCTTGCTTATAGTTTCCTTTGTTGTGCAGAAGCTTTTAATTTTAATTAGATCCCACTTGTTTATTTTTGCTTTTATTTCCAATATTCTAGGAGGTGGATCATAGAGGATCCTGCTGTGATTTATGTCGGAGAGTGTTTTGCCTATGTTCTCCTCTAGGAGTTTTATAGTTTCTGGTCTTATGTTTAGATCTTTAATCCATTTTTGAGTTTATTTTTGTGTGTGGTGTTAGAAAGTGATCTAGTTTCATTCTTTTACAAGTGGTTGACCAGATTTCCCAGCACCACTTGTTAAAGAGATTGTCTTTACTCCATTGTATATTCTTGCGTCCTTTGTCGAAGATAAGGTGTCCATATGTGTGTGGATTTATCTCTGGGCTTTCTATTTTGTTCAATTGATCTATATTTCTGTCTTTGTGCCGGTACCATACTGTCTTGATGATTGTGGCTTTGTAGTAGAGCCTGAAGTCAGGCAAGTTGATTCCTCCAGTTCCATTCTTCTTTCTCAAGATTACTTTGGCTATTCGAGGTTTTTTATATTTCCATACAAATTGTGAAATTATTTGTTCTAGTTCTGTGAAAAATATCGCTGGTAGCTTGATAGGGATTGCATTGAATCTGTAGATTGCTTTGGGTAGTATACTCATTTGCACTATATTGATTCTTCCGATCCATGAACATGGTATATTTCTCCACCTATTAGTGTCTTGTTTGATTTCTTTCACCAGTGTTTTATAGTTTTCTATATATAGGTCTTTAGTTTCTTTAGGTAGATATATTCCTAAGTATTTTATTCTTTTCGTTGCAATGGTGAATGGAATTGTTTCCTTAATGTCTTTTTCTACTTTCTCATTATTATTGATTTTGTATCCTGCAACTTTACTATAGTCATTGATTAGCTCTAGTAATTTGTGGTGGAGTCTTTAGGGTTTTCTTTGTAGCGGATCATGTCATCTGTAAACAGTGAGAGTTTTACTTCTTCTTTTCCAATTTGGATTCCTTTTATTTCTTTCTCTGCTCTGATTGCTATTGCCAAAACTTCCAGAACTATGTTGAATAGTAGTGGTGAAAGTGGTCATCCTTGTCTTGTTCCTGACTTTAGGGAAATGCTTTCAATTTTTCTCCATTGAGGATAATGTTTGCTATGGGTTTGTCATATATAGCTTTTATAATGTTGAGGTATGTTCCTTCTATTCCTGCTTTCTGGAGAGTTTTTATCAAAAATGGATGTTGAATTTTGTCAAAGGCCTCCTCTGCATCTATTGAGTTAATCATATGGCTTTTATTTTTCAACTTGTTAATGTGGTGAATTACATTGATTGATTTGAGGATATTGAAGAATCCTTGCATCCTTGGGATAAAGCCCACTTGGTCATGGTGTATGATATTTTTAATGTGTTATTGGATTCTGATTGCTAGAATTTTGTTAAGGATTTTTGCATCTATGTTCATCAGTGATATTGGCCTGTAGTTTTCTTTTTTTGTTTGGCATCTTTGTCGGGCTTTGGTATTAGGGTGATGGTGGCCTCATAGAATGAGTTTGGAAGTTTACCTTCCTCTGCAATTTTCTGGAAGAGTTTGAGTAGGATAGGTGTTAGCTCTTCTCGAAATTTTTGGTAGAATTCAGCTGTGAAGCCATCTGGACCTGGGCTTTTGTTTGCTGGAAGATTTCTGATTACAGTTTGAATTTCCATGCTTGTGATGGGTCTGTTAGGTTTTCTATTTCTTCCTGGTTCAGTTTTGGAAAGTTGTACTTTTCTAAGAATTTGTCCATTTCTTCCATGTTGTCCATTTTATTGGCATATAATTGCTGATAGTAGTCTCTTATGATCCTCTGTATTTCTGTGTTGTCTGTCATGATCTCTCCATTTTCATTTCTAATTTTATTGATTTGATTTTTCTCTCTTTGTTTGTTGATGAGTCTGGCTAATGGTTTGTCAATTTTATTTATCCTTTCAGAGAACCAGCTTTTGGCTTTGTTGATTTTTGCTATGGTCTCTTTTGTTTCTTTTGCACTTATTTCTGCCCTAATTTTTAATATTTCTTTCCTTCTGCTAACTCTGGGGTTCTCCATTTCTTCCTTTTCTAGTTGCTTTAGGTGTAGAGTTAGGTTATTTACTTGACTTTTTTCTTGTTTCTTGAGTTATGCCTGTATTGCTATGAATTTTCCTCTTAGCACTGCTTTTATAATGTCCCACAGGTTTTGGGTTGTTATGTTTTCATTTTCATTTGTTTCTATGCATATTTTGGTTTCTTTTTTTATTTCTTCTGTGATTTGTTGGTTATTCAGAAGTATGTTGTTCAGCCTCCATATGTTGGAGCTTTTAATAGTTTTTCTCCTGTAATTGAGATGTAATCTTAATGCATTATGGTCAGAGAAGATGCTTGGAATGATTTCGATTTTTTTGAATTTATCAAGGCTATATTTATGGCCCAGGATGTGATCTATCCTGGAGAAGGTTCCTTGAGCACTTGAGAAAAAGGTGAAATTCATCGTTTTGGGGTGAAATGTCCTATAGATATCAATTAGGTCTAACTGATCTATTGTATCATTTAAAGTTTGCGTTTCTTTGTTAATTTTCTGTTTAGTTGATCTGTCCATAGATGTGAATGGGGTATTAAAGTCTCCCACTATTATTGTGTTATTGTTAATTTCCCCTTTCATACTCATTAGCGTTTGTCTTACATATTGTGGTGCTTCTATGTTGGGTGTGTATATATTTATAATTGTTATATCTTCTTCTTGGATTAATCCTTTAATCATTATGTAGTGGCCTTCTTTGTCTCGTTTCACAGCCTTTGTTTTAAAGTCTATTTTATCGGATATGAGTATTGCTACTCCTACTTTCTTTTGGTCTCTATTTGCAAGGAATATCTTTTTCCAGCCCTTCACTTTCAGTCTGTATGTGTCCCTTGTTTTCAGGTGGGTCTCTTGTAGACCGCATATATAGGGATCTTGTTTTTGTATCCACTCAGCCAGTCTTTGCCTTTTGGTTGGGGCATTCAACCCATTTACGTTTAAGGTAATTATTGATAAGTATGATCCCATTGCCATTTACTTTATTGTTTGGGGTTCGGGTTTATATGTCCTTTTTGTGTTTCCTGTCTAGAGAATATCCTTTAGCATTTATTGGAGAGCTGGTTTGGTGGTGCTGAATTCTCTCAGCTTTTGCTTGTCTATAAAGCTTTTGATTTCTCCTTCATATTTGAATGAGATCCTTGCTGGGTACAGTAATCTTGGCTGTAGGTTGTTTTCTTTCATCACTTTAAGTATGTCTTGCCATTCCCTCCTGGCCTGAAGAGTTTCTATTGAAAGATCTGCAGTTATCCTTATGAAATCCCCTTGTGTGTTATTTGTTGTTTTTCCCTTGCTGCTTTTAATATTTGTTCTTTGTATTTGATCTTTGTTAATTTGATTAATATGTTTAATTTGATTAATATGGGGTGTTTCACCTTGGGTTTATCCTGTTTCGAACTCTCTGGGTTTCTTGGACTTGGGTGATTATTTCCTTCCCCATTTTAGGGAAGTTTTCAACTATTATCTCCTCAAGGATTTTCTCATGGTCTTTCTTTTTGTATTCTTCTTCTGGGACTCCTATAATTCAAATGTTGGAGTGTTTCATATTGTCCTGGAGGTCTCTGAGATTGTCCTCATTTCTTTTAATTCGTTTTTCTTTTTTCCTCTCTGATTCATTTATTTCTACCATTCTATCTTCTATTTCACTAATCCTATCTTCTGCCTCCGTTATTCTACTATTTGTTGCCTCCAGAGTGTTTCTGATCTCATTTATTGCATTATTCATTATATTTTGACTCTTTTTTATTTCTTCTAGGTCCTTGTTAAACCTTTCTTGTATCTTCTCAATCCTTGTCTCCAGGCTATTTGTGATTCCATTTTGATTTCAAGATTTTGGATCCTTTTCACTATCAATATCTGGAATTATTTCTCAGGTAGATTCCCTATCTCTTCCTCTTTTGTTTGGTTTGGTGGGCATTTTTTCTGTTCCTTTATCTGCTGGGTATTCCTCTGTCTCTTCGTCTTGGTTATATTGCTGCATTCGGTGTGGCCTTTCTGTATTCTGGCAGTTTGTGGAGTTCTCTTTATTATGGAGTTTCCTCACCATGGGTGGGGTTGTATCAGTGGCTTGTCAAGGTTTCTTGGTTACGGAAGCTTGTGTCAGAGTTCTGGTGGGTGGAGCTGGATTTCTTCTCTCTGGAGTGCAATGAAGTGTCTAGTAATGAGTTATGAGACGTCAATGGTTTCGGAGTAAGTTTGAGCTGCCTGTATATTGAAGCTCAGGGGTGTGTTCCTGTATTGCTGGAGAATTTGTGTGGTATGTCTTGCTCTGGAACTTGTTGGCCCTTGCGTGGTGCTTGGTTTCAGTGTAGGTATGGAGGTATTTGATGAGCTCCTATTGATTAATGTTCCCTGGATTCAGGAGTTCTCTGATGTTCTCAGGATTTGGACTTAAGCCTCCTGTTTCTGGTTTTCAGTTTTATTTTTACAATAGCCTCAAGACTTCTCCATCTATACAGCACTGATGATAAAACATCTAGGTTAAAGATGAAAAGTTTCTCCACATTGAGGGACACCCAGAGAGGGTCACTGAGTTACATGGAGAAGAGAAGAGGAAGGGGGTAGTTAGAGGTGACTGGAATGAGATGAGGTGGGATCAAAAGAGGAGAGAGCAAGCTAGCCAGTAATCACTTCCTTATGTGCACTCCACAGTCTGGACTGCTCAGAGATGTTCATGGAGTTATACAGGGAAGAGGAGAGGGAGGAAGTAGAAAGAGATGGCCAGGAGGATAAAAGAGGGAAATGAAAAGGTGAGAGACAGATCCAGCCAGTAGCCAGTTCCCTACGTGTTCTCCACCATCTGGAACACACAGAGATTCAGTGTTGGGTAGAGAAGAGAAGGAGGAGGGAAGAGACAGAGGCCACCTGGTGGAGAAAAAGGAGAGTCCAAAGGAGGAGAGAGTGGTCAAGCCAGTAATCTCGCTCTCAGGTAAAATTGAGTACTGAAGATTGGGGTTTTAAATGTACAAAATTGACGACAACTACCAAAAAAGCAAAGATTAAAAATCTAGAGTAGAGGTTGGATTTTCAAAAATACAATATTAAAGAAAAGAAGAAGAAGAAAAAAAAAAGCCACAAGAATTATTAAAACACAACAACAACCACACACACACACACACACACACACACACACACATGGCATTGCTTTAAAAATAGCATCTTTTTTTAAAAATAATAGTAGGTTATAAAAATTAAAATTAAAGGAGAAATGGAGGACTTAAAATTTTTTTAAGTTAAAAAAAGAAGAAGAAAAAACAATCACACAACAACATCAACAAAAAAATGATTGTAAAAATAGTAAAGATATATCTAGGACTTTCTCTGGTGTTGTGGGCAGTGCGGGGTCACTTCCAAGGTGGTTCCCTCTGTTTAGCTTCTTCTGTTTGCTGGTCTCTTCAGTGTCTGATTTCCTCCCTGACACAAGGGGGGCGGTGGTGGACACTTTTATTTTTTTAGGCTCACTTGTTCAGTCGCACTGTGGGAAGGGAGGGATGCTGCAAACAAATAACACTGGCATGTGCTCGCAATGTCTCAGCCCCACTGGGCCTGCCCCTGCTCACGGCACACACTGTTCAGGCTCTACGTTGCTCCGCCGGGAACCATCTGAGGCCGGCCCTAGGCTGCATGCACCTCCCTGGTCTAAGCTACTCAGGCTCGGCACTCAGGTAGCCCTCAAAGGCACAGATTCAGTTGGGCCTGCGTTTTGTGCCCTTCCCAAGTCCGAGTAGCTCGGGTGTTTGGCAAGCGCAGTCACTGCGACTTATCACCTTTCCCATCCCTGCTGCTCAGTTTTCTGGGTGTACCACTGGCGTCCCTTCTCAGGCAGATGATGACTGTCCAGAACCCCAAGAAGTCTTAGTTAGCAAAGAAGCCTGCTTGCAGTTTGGTAGGTAATGTCTCTCTTGGGCTGCAATTGCCCCCTTCCAGCCCTTATAGCTCTGGCTGCCTGTCACCAGAGGGGGATGGTCTGCAGCCAGCTATTTCTGCTCTGTCCTTTGTTCTGTGTGCGGTCCAGGCGGTGTTTTATGTTAGAGCTTTTCACATGGTAGCTATCCCACAGTCTGGTATGCTAGCCCAAGTTAGTTCGCTCTGGTTACACTCGGAGTGTTCTGGCCTGATTCTTAAAAAGCACTGCAGCCCGTGCCTCCCTGCCCAGCCCCCACTTGCTAGTGGCGGATGCAGGCATCTGTGCTGCTTCTCCGCTGGGGGAGTTACCGTTGGGCTCGTAATCTGTGGGGTTTAATTATTTATTTATTTTTCTTCCCTGTTATGTTGCCCTCTGTGCTTCCAAGGCTCGCCACAGACTCAGCAGTGAGAGTGTTTCCTGGTGTTTGGAAACTTCTCTCTTCTTAAGACTCCCTTCCCAGGACAGGACTCCCTTCCTGTGATGGAGCTCCCTCCCTAACTCCTTTGTCTCTTTTTTCGTCTTTTATATTTTTCCTACCTGTTTTTGAAGACAATGGGCTGCTTTTCTGGGTGCCTGATATCCTCTGCCAGCATTCAGAAGTTGTTTTGTGGAATTTATTCAGCGTTGAAATGTTCTTTTGATGAATTTGTGAGGAGAAAGTGGTCTCCCCATCCTATTCTTCCGCCATCTTAGGACCACCCCCTCCATTATCTTTGAAAGTGTAAGCTGGATAGACAAAATTGATCATTGGCACAATCCCATATGGGTCCTTGGCCTATGGGCTAGACCATTCTATCCAAGAAGACAAGTAGAAGTCATTGATATGACCTAAACCCTCCCCTTGGAGGCAAAGAAGATAAGTTCTTTTAAATATCATGTAGTAATAGTTGGGGGAAAGGGGAAATATGAGCCTCTCTTAAAGAATTAAAGATGCAATAGTGGTCATCATATCCCCATGTACTTCATAAGTCTGTTTACTATGAAAAATTATGATTCTGGAGAATTACAGTAGACTTCTAAAAACACAACAGCATTGCAGCCACACGTGGTATCTTTGCTGGAGCAGATTAACATGTTTTTTGATAAGTGAGGCCACTGATTCAGCACAGGCCTTCTTTTCCATCCCTGTCAGAAAAGAGCATCACAAGCAGTTTGCATACATATGGAAAGGTCAAGATCATCCATCTGCATTTTCAGTCCTTGGCTGTGATAACACTTCTGTCCCTGTCATAACAGACTCTGAAAATATCATGGCCATGCAGGCACTCAAAGAACAGCACTTTGATAGAGAACATCAATGGCATCGTGCTAATTCTACTGAATAAGCAAGACTAGATGGCATGATGATGTTCCAGAGTATGGAAGGTAGAGAAGGAAGGAAAGATGTAAACTCTGAAAGGCAGGTTCAAATAGATTTCAGCAAGTTTGAAATGTAGTGAAGTTGCTCAGTCGTGTCCGACTCTTTGCCACCCCATAGACTGCAGCCTGCCAGATTCCTCTATCCTTGTGATTTTCCAGGCAGGAATACTGGAGTGGGTTGGCATTTCCTTCTCCAGGGGATCTTCCTGACCCAGGGATTAAGCCCAGGCCTCCCGCACTGCAGGCAGACACTTTACCAGCTGAGCCACCAGTAGGTGAAACCAGAAAGAAAGGAAGGGAAAAGAATAAATATCAAGAAACAAAAGGTAATAATTGAAATGTCTAGCTTATCTATTAGATGTGGCCTATTTTCATTGATTCAGAAAAGGAAAGGAAACCAGCAAGGTCAAAAGAATGGGAACAAACAATGGGGGGAAAAGAAAAAATTAGACTAAAAGGAGCAGTATTTTTTAACAAACCAATCCACTTAAAAAGCGTTCAGTAAATACAACCTTTTAATCTAGCGTGTTTTTTGTTTTGTTTTGTTTTGTTTCCTTTTTCCAACTGAATGATGCTGTAGTAAAGGATTTTCACTGCAAGTTCATTTGCTGTGTTCAAATGATACAAACAATTTAGGGGTAAAGAGTAGAACACAGTAAACTTACATTCTAAACTTACATTTTAAAATCAAATTATGAAAAAAGCGTGGAAGGGAATGAAGAACGACACATTGTCTTTTTCTTGATGGAAAATATGTTAATAGTATGTATCCCCTGTGACGTTCATTGTTCTAATTTCCATTATCCAAGGAGAAATTCTGTCCTTGAGGATATTCAAAACCCTATTATGCTATGGTATTAGCAGTATCCTTGACACTGGGACAAAAGCCAAGCTTTTTCTGTGTTCAGGTCATTGATCCATAAACACACAATAATAGGGTCATTACATTATTACCAGGTGTCCTGGGAGGGTGCCCACATGTTTCAACCAGTGGGTCCTAAGATCAATATACTCACAACTGAGCAGGGTATGGGAACTTCTAGGTAAAAAGGTACCAAAGTATAAGAAAAGTTTCTAGTATTGGACCTTTCTGCAGTCCACACACACTTTAGATGAATTAAGAGTAGATTTCTAAGAGACATTTTGGACTTCCCTGGTGGCTCAGATGGTAAAGCGTCTGTCTACAATGTGAGAGACCTGGGTTCAATCCCTGGGTTGGGAAGATTCCCTGGAGAAGGAAATGCAACCCACTCCAGTACTTCTTGCCTTGAAAACCCCATGGACAGAGGAGCTTGGTGCAGGCTACTATCCATGGGATTGCAAACAGTCGGGCACGACTGAGTGACTTCACTTTCTTTCTTTCTAAGAGAAGAAATCAAATCTAAATTTGATAATTTCATCTGCTTCTAGATTGCTCTTCTTTCCTACTGCTCCAACACTTAAACTGCGAAAACGTGAAGAGAGGAAGAATGACACTTATCTCAAGATCTGATTTTCTATCCTTTCATTCATTTAGCAGATAGAGACTGAAAGCTACTGGGTGCTGGGCTGTGCACCTCTCCCTGTCTTTAATAAGTCAGCAGTTCACTTTAGTGAGAGTAAGACAGGAGTTACAGAATTTGCGCCAGCTTTATTTAACATTTTCCTTTTTTGAACTGTGGATTCAGATCTGACCATACAATTGCACAGTTATAAGCATTTTTTCTTCTGCATGAAATTGATCAGGATCTTGTGGGGCTTCTGGGCAAGGAAGCCCTATTGTCCCTGGTTTCTTATAAGGAACACACCTCCAACCACCAAGACCTTCCCTGAGTTCCAAAGGGCAGATTCAAACAAGTACTAATCTGGGAAATGGCAACCCACCTCAGTATTCTTGCCAGGAGAATCCCATGGACAGAGGAGCCTGGAGGTCTGTAGTCCATGGATACAAAAGAGTCAGACACAACTTAGCAACTGTATCTCTGATTCTGTTCATGACACCAATTGTCTCTCTGTATTTCACTGGGCATTCTGTTTGCTGAACCCAAGGTAGGCAAGGCTCCAGCTAAGAGGCTGGAAGAAGACTGGAGGGGCCAATAGGAACTGCAGAAGCATTTATTCTCTCCTGGCAACAGCCATAGCAAAGCCTAACACAACACAACCTCTCTCCTGATGGCACAGCGGCCATAACAGTATTCTCTCCTGGCTGACACAGCAGCCATAGAAGTAGATTCACTATATTCTCTCTTCTGCTGACAGTAACGCTGTCGCTTTCTAGGTGGAGCTCACATACCCCTACAGCACAGAGTAGCTCCTGACCAAGCAAGTACCTCATGATGCTCATGCTCAGTATTGGAAGTGAGGTCAGCTGTTACATAGTCATTATTTACAAAACAAAGCGTGAGAGAGCCTGACCACTGCCATCTTGGCTAACTTGCTCTCTCCCCATACTCCAATCCTTCAGGGTCTCTCACATTCTATGTGCAGTCCATCTTCTGTGATATTCCCTTGGCAAGTAACACTGACCCTTGGATTCACATCTTGCAACAGCATTAGCAACAACAATGAACAGTTACATCCCCAGTACACAACAAAGCCCAATCACCTGGAACTCATGCTGCAGTCCTTGCCCTCGTGAGGCTAGAGGAGCCACCCACTGCATGTGGAGTGCCTCCGTCTCCCATAGCCAAGTCCAATCCACCATCTCGCCCTGTGAGATTGCATAAAAGCCTCCGCGGGGGCAACTCCATCCCTGCGGGATTTCTCATTAAGGACCTGCAAAACCCCCTACAGGCACCAGGCCCACCCCTTCAAGGAGGGGATTTTTGTGGCATTCACAGCCCACCCACATGATTATACTTTTCTAAATCTGAGGACACAGCGTTTACAGTACACCTCTGCACGAATCCACCCACATGCACAAACACATCACCCAGGTGGGACCACTGCAAGTTCGGGCCCCCTTTGGGGTTTTCACACTTTCAAAATGGTATCTCGCATTCCATCCCTCTACTTCTCTCAGTTAGGACCTGCAAAAACCCCCACAGGTGCTGGGCCCACCCCTGCCTCCCAAAGTCACAAAAGCCGTGCTGCCGAGGGTTCCCTGTGCATTTGCTGAAACTTCTTACCCGAGTTGACCAACTCCTCCTGAGTATATGGTCGATACATGGTGAACTCAGTCGCTTTGGGGGCCCCTTGAGGATGTCCTCCCTGGGCCAGAGGCAGCTCGCACTTCAATTTCTGCTGTACCACAGCCCTAGCTGCCAAGTGGAGGCCCACAGTGTTATAACGTTCATCATCACCATCACTTACCATCTCGCAGTCAGAGATGCTGGGTTCTTCAAGGCCACAGGGTGACACCAATATGCATTGCTCTAGTTCTTCCAAGAGTCTCTGCACTTTGAGCACTGGTGCAGCGTCGCCTATGGCACAATCCATATTCTCCTCCAGGATAGTCAGGAAAATCCACCCCACAGTGCCAGCAGCCATCTGAGACACCTTGTTCAGCAATCAGGAACTCACCGCCTGTAACGCCTTTCCAGTGCTGTCTGGGGACCCATTCACTGCTTCCCAGTTTTCCACCGGAGCGGAAGCCCGGAGAATGACCGACACAAAGTACCACGTTCTATACGGCGGCCACTGGCTTCCTCCTTTCAGGGGAACCTCAGGCTCCCCTACCAACTGTGTATCCTGCCAACTCTTCTGAGGAGCATCAGGCTCCTCTATCCGCTGGGTATCCTGCAGATCATGCCAATTGTATTGCTCTTCATCCTGTTCACAGTGCCAGTTATATTGCTCTTCACACTGCCCACACTGTTCGCTGAAACCAGGGTAGGCAAGACTACAGCTAAGAGGCTGGAAGAAGATTGGGGGAGTTGGCAGGAACTGCAGACAAGTTTATTCCCTACAAGCAACAGCCATAGCATAACCTAACACAACACAACCTCTCTCCTGCTGGCACAGCAGCCGTAACAGTATTCTCTCCCGGCTAATGCAGCAGCCACAGCAGTAGACTCGCTTTATTCTCCCCTCTCGTGGCTGACCCAATGGACACAGCGGTGATGCAGCAGTAATGCCGCCACTCTCTAGGTGGAGCTCACGTATCCTTATAGCACAAAGTAGCTGTAGCAAGTGCCTCCATAGTGGTTATTTACAAAAGGAGGGGCGAGACAGCCTGACCATGCCATCTTGTCTAATTTTCTCTCTCCCCACAGCAACTAAACAACAAACTGCAGGCCTCAGTCTCCACATATGTTTAAAGAAGGATTTGGAAGTAGAATGGGATCTAATATTTTCAGTTCAGAAATTCTAAGTTTATACAAAAGGATGAAGAAAATACGTGTTTATTTTCTTAAATAAAGGGTAGAAAGGACAGGAATAGGTCTTAAAACAAATTTTAAGCCCAACTCTCCATGAAAAGATCACCTCAACACCTGCTGAATAAACAAACTATATGAATGAATAAGAATTTGCTGTTTGCCTTAGTCTGACAACAAGTAGTTCTTGAGACCAGATTTGAGTGCAAGAAATCTATCTGATAGGTAATTCTGGAAAGCATCATTAAAGGAACAGAGATGTAAAAATGGAAGGGAAGAAAAGGAACACAGCTGGCATTGGTGAGCAGGCAGGTTCTGGCAGGGACTGAAGTAGGGAGTAGGGGGTGTATGGAGGGATGCAATTTGGTATAGCCACTTTGGAAAACTGCTGAACAAATACATACATACCTCTTGCTGCTGCTAAGTCACTTCAGTCATGTCCAACTCTGTGTGACCCCATAAACAGCAGCCCACCAGGCTCCCCCATCCCTGGGATTCTCCAGGTAACAACACTGGAGTGGGTTGCCATCTCCTTCTCCAGTGCATGAAAGTGAAAATGAAAGTGAAGCCGCTCAGTCGTGTCTGACTCTTATTGACCTCATGAACTGCAGCCTACAAGGCTCCTCTGTCCATGGGATTTTCCAGGCAAGTGTACTGAAGTGGGGTGTTATCGCCTTCTCCGACATACATACCTCTTATGATCCAGCAATTCCATCTTTAGGTATTTGTGCAACAAGAATACATATGTTCAGCAAAAGACACATGAAAAAATGTTCATAGCCAAGAAAATTGAAAATAAATGTCCATTAAAAATAGAATATGTAAACTGTGATATAATCATACAATGAAATACTTAATAGAAATGGAAATGAATGAAGCTTAACTATATACAACACAGATGAATCTCACAAATACAATATTTAGTAGGAAAAGTCATGAAAGAAAGAATACACAATGCATTATTCCATTTCTGTAAAGTTAAATAACATAAAACCAATTTGTGCTCTTAAAAGTGAGAATAGTGGAATCCTTTGCAGGAATAGAGTGGTGAGTTAGTAACTAACAAGCGAGCAACAAAGGACTTCTGCACTTTCAGCATTGTTGTTGTTGTTGTTTTATTGCTTTGGTTTCTAGTTGCAGAAATGTTTTACTTTGAGAATCCAAAATGCTTGTGCCCTATTCTGTTGATAAAGAGTAGGTAGCATTTGGATATGTTGAGATGTGGAGTAAAAGCATTCAAGCAAAGGTAACTTATAAATACCTTTTGAATTTCCTGGCTTGCATTCTCTCTGAGGTACCAAAAAAATATGAACTTACTTACAGACATTTGTGGACTTTTGTACTAGACATGTGTCATATTCTATGTGACATACTAACCAAGATGACTTGTGAACACATGAGTAGTCATTAGTTAAATCCATTTCATCTAGTCAAGGTCATTTTTTAAATTTTATTTATTTTTAATTGAAGGATAATCACAATATTGTGTTGGTTCCTGCCATACATCAACATGAATCAGCCATAGGTATAAAGGAGGTCTTTTTAACTGTTACAACAAAAGACTTGCATGTCCTTCAAGCAGCATGTAGCCAAAACAATCAGATGTTTGCCCATTGTTTTCCAGGGACATGGAGTCAGTTGCATCTGGTTGGACTTAAGCTGGCTGACACTGGATAAGACCACTGACCCTCCAAGTGGGGATGCACCAGTGTCCACTTGATGACATTTTGAACTTGCAGAGGCCCATAGCTTAGGTATACCTGTGTAAATGACAATTACTATGCCTTTTCCCAATCACCTTTCCCCATACTCCACATGCTCCTTGTGCCTCATACCTCCCAGCTTCTTCATTCTTTATTTCATAAATACCCAAGCCCTGTGCCTTCAGGGAAGTGGATTTGAGATTTGTTCTCCTTGTAAGCTTTGGTTTGCTGTGCATGGGACAACGGACATGGCACAATAACTACAACAGAGACAATGTGATATTTGAAAAATGCTTATTTAATTAACCAGTGCTTCAAGTCCAGAAGATTAAATATTTGGATCAGAAAAGTCTAAATAATCAAAAATTACACATTTGCAGTAGCAATCATCATAATCCCAGCTCTCCAAGCCAAGACACTTATAACAACGAGTGATGGTGCTTAAGGAACAGCACATTTCTTGACCAGAGACTCTGTACATTGATCTAAAGGCAAAAATAACCCTTCTTTCCTCTTTTGTTTTGACTTCCCTGATGGCTCAGATGGTAAAGCATCTGCCTACAATGTGGGAGACCTGAGTTCGATCCCTGGTCGGGAAGATCCTCTGGAGAAGGAAATGGCAACCCACTCCAGTACTCTTGCCTGGAAAATCCCATGGATGGAGGAGCCTGGTAAGCTACAGTCTGCGGGGTCGCAAAGAGTCGGACACGACTGAGCAACTTCACTCACTTCCTCTTTTTAAGGAAATGTCTTAGTGCTGTTCTTAAACTTGACTCTCTCCTTCCAGTTGTTTAAGAGGAGCTCCTATTGGGCAGCAAGTGCAAATGGGGGCTGACTGTCACTAGTTTAAAGCTGCCACCTCAGGATGACTTTCAAAAAAGCTTCCCTCCACCCTGAAGGCTTTGCAGGTGACTGGGATCAGCTCTAGCTCCAGGGCCCAGAGGTCTCCCACTGCCAAAGGCCTGCAGAAGAGGGGCACACTGAGCATGGGGGGCCACGCAGCTGAGGATAGCCAAGCACCTAGAATACTGCTGCTGTCAAGGAAAGGCCCAGACCAGGAGACAGCTTTTGAAGGTACCAGAGGTTGGGGGGGAAGGGGGTTTAGTCGCTAAATCGTGTCCAACTCTTGTGACCCCATGGACTGTAGCCCGCCAGGCTCCTCTGTCCACGGGATTCTCCAGGCAAGAATACTGGAGTGGGTTGCCATTTCCTTCTCGAGGGGGATCTTCCTGACCCAGGGCTCGAACCCGGGTCTCCTGCACTGCAGGCAGAGTCTTTACCAACTGGGCTACAAGGGAAGTAAAGGTACAGGGCATCTGCCTAATTCCAACCCCCGACCTACACAGATGTACATATTCTACTTAGACAGCTGGAAGAACTGGCAGACTGGCCAGGGTATCCTTCAGTAAAAAAATCTGGTCCTTAAAGACTCTGGTCTTACAACTCTAGGGTCATTTTCACATCCTGCAGGCTTGGGAGACACTGCCTGAAGTGTCTGCCTGTGTGCAGTTACTCACAGACTTCCTAAAAGTGATTTAAAGAAAAGAGGAGGCAAAGGAGTCAGGAGGGTTTAAGAGGCATTACTGACAAATGCAAGCTTGTCCAGTGGATGGATAGATGAGTAGAATATCAAGAAAGATTGCATCCTAGCAAAGGTGACCATTCAGGCCAAGCCCAAACCTGTTCTGAGCAGTAGCCAAGCACAAGTGAATCAGAAAAGATGCAGAGATGCAAAGGAGACCTAGAGCACCCCTGAAAGGATAACTGAGGAAAAATTCTAATGACCAATAAGGAATGGAGCAAGCAGCATTTATTATATAAAATGTAGATCCGAGGGTAAGGATACCTGGGACTATGGGAACCCACCTAATCTAGCAGGGAAAGTTGCCTCTGCCGGCTCACCTCAGTGCTTCAAGGTGGAAAGTGGTGGTACCTTTAGTGAGTTGTTTATATACATCTTGACAAAGTCAGATCTCACCTGTGCTGGCTGGGATAACTGCTTTGGGGGAGGCACAAGTTTTAAGGTTTGAAAGCACAGGAACATACATGGGTGCAATTTACCCAGTGACATGTGGGCACAGTTGGGTGCCAGGTGGTATTCTCTGAGCAAGTGATGCTCTGGGGACCGACCAAGCTAAACCCAGAGTTACAATGGACGGTGACACTCTCGGATGCAACATACTTTTCCTTGTCCATGAACAGCATTCCATTTTCTACCTCTGGTTTCAAACACGTAAGGGAAACATATTTTTGAGCACACTGTTTCTCAATAAAAGGCAATATAACAGCATTTAACAATCAGAATGACGAGAAAGTCTGTTCAGAAGTTATACTCAGGTCTTGCAAGTTGTTCTATATTATCTTTCATTTTCATAATACAATAGTATTATAATAGCAATAATACAAGTTACAGTAGTAATAATTAACATTTGTTGAGCAAGCCCTTTTGTCAGTAATGTGCTAAATCCTTTACATGCCTTATCTCATTTAATTCCCACTACAACTCTGATCCGATACTACAAAGAAACTGTAAAATGATTTCCTCGGTGCCACATCACTTTTAGGCAGCAGAAACTTTGCTCTTAGTTGCTACACTGCCCCCCCACCCCAGCCTTGATCTACATATGGTCTTAGGTATGTACTTTTCATTGTTCAGGCCTCATCCTCTTCCTGAGCTAAATGAAATTGTTAGCAAAATGATGTAAATACCATGGACATTGAAGGCAAGCCCATTCTTGACACATCTTGTTACTACAAGTTGACCAACCAGGAGCTTTAGGATGAGAAGGTGTTAAAATCTCGTGCTAGTTCTGGCGAGTGAGATGCTGATCATGGGGAGGAGGAGTGTGCATGTGGAGAGGCAGGTGTGCATGTGAGAAACTTCTGAGAGGAGACCTCTGTATATTCCTCTCAATTTTTTTGGAACCTTAAACTCCTATAAAATGATAAAGCTTTAAAAAAAATTTAAAAACTACAGTTACAAAAAAACCCCTAAATGGAATGCTTACTCTTACAACAAATTAAGAGCATTAGTGGAACAAAATGAAAACTTTGAATAAGATATGTAGTATTATTTCAATATTGATTTCCTTATGTTGATCATCAAATTGCTAGATGTTAATATTCGAGGAATCTGAATGAAGAGCATATGAAAATATTCTGTGCTGGTTTTGCAATTTTTCTAAGTCTGAAATTATCTCAAAATGAAAAAACTGTGAAATGATAAAAGATGTGGGAGATCAGTGAACACTGTACAACTCTCTGAAATTATCTTGAAAATAGAACTGAAAACTGGGTTTTAGAGGATGGATGAGAATTTAAGGGATGGAGAGATTTAACTGGACATAAGAAGAAAACTTGAAAAGCAATGCAAAATCTTCAGCTTTTAAGTCTAATAAAAATAAAATGTATATATAAAATATCTCCCTTGTTTGTCCATGGCCACTTCTGGAGGTGAACTGCAACTGGGATGGTGAGAGAGAGGGAAGAGTGTGAGTTCATAGTTTCAGATTAACAGGACTCTCCTAAATCCAGGTGACTTATAAGAGGTTTCAATCTTCCCATTCATATCCTTTTCTCAGGATAACTTGCCACAGCTCAAAAATATCTACTGCTTTTAAGCTGAGAAGCTGGAAGAAAACGTGTGTGAATATAAGCAACGTAGGCTGAGGGAATTCTCCCACTTGGCATGAAAGCATAAATTATTCACAGAGAGCCATGTTAAACTAGAATTGTTCTCAATAGACATCAGGCTGAAAAAAGAAAATATTCAACTGTGAAAAATTATACGGACTCTGAATAAATGCAGGATTTCCAAACAAGCCCTAACTTTTTCACAACTGCAATACCACCATAAGAGTGTAATTATTATATTTTACAACTTAGTCACTTACCTGTTGAAACAAGAAAAAGAAATGTTTGGGTAAAAACACTTGAAGGGAATTGTCTGCAGTTTCACAGTTTTATATGAAAAATTGCAATAAATTTAGAGGCATGGGCATGCCAGAGGAAGGACTATGTTGAAGTATAATTTCTTCCTAAGGTTAAAACTGAGTGAAAGGGATTTGGGATTGCTCTGTTTTCTAAAAATAAAATAACTAACACATGTAACAACCCATAGACATCAAGAAATCTCATTCTTCAGATATAAAAGTTGGTTATCCCATCTAGCAAGCAACCTAAGCCAACGCAAGTGCTAGCTAAAGGTGAGAAAAGTGTAGCATGGGTGGTAGCAAAGGAAGATGATTTATATCAACTATAGCCTCAAGATCAGAGGTAACATGCCACTGTCCCTCCCTTAGAAAGATTTTTGAGAGACTGCAGCCAGCCGGTTCTTTAAAGAGTTAGTGATAGAGTACAAGTAAATGGGGCATAAATGGGTTGGAGTGGTATAAATGCTTACGCACCCATGCGACGTCCTTGGTCCACTTATTATCGTCTCAGCCAGGGTACACAGTTTATACAAGCTTATGTGTATATGGATGGCATTCTACAGAAAGCATTCACAGTAAACCTCAGTTTTCCTGCGTTGGGCCTTCTCTCAAGCTGGAGAGCTATAGTTGGAATTGAAGAGGAAGCAGTTACTGCCCTTAGGGCAACCCTAAACTGATGGGAGACAGAAAGCAGTGGATAAACACCCCAGTCTCCCATCCTCCAGATAGACAATTTTGAAAGGCATTCCTTATACTTAGCGGTCTCAAAGAATTGAGCACCTACTGTTTACAATACTTATCTTTTCCTTTTTTCCCTGTCTCCATGTCATCCTGCACACCTGTTCCCCAAGATCCTAGTTCCCACTTTTGGAGCCAAGCACATCCAAAATGAACCACTGGTACTCCAGTCATTTTGTCAAGCTTAATAATAATAATAATATTTACTAATAATATTTAATTAATTAATTAATTAAATTATAATAATTAATATAATTATAATTAATTAAATTAATAATGATTTAATAATAATATTTAATAATTATTATTATTGCCCAATAATCTCTATCATATTGGTGTGAAGAATCTTTTTCACAATGATAACATTTTGTTTCTTAACCTGATTAGAGACGGATCTTTATAGCCCTAGGTACTCATTTCTTCTCCTTTCTGACATTTAAACAATCAGATGAATCAGCAAGACTGAGTTAGAGCAAGAAATGTCACTAGACACCAAAAGCTCCCCTTTCTAAGTCAGTTCCTCAACATGGGAGCTTCCATTGTTACATAAGTTTATAAATGCTTCTTGCCCTCTTGACTTATAAATACAGAGCTTTATACGGTGGTGTCTCTCTTTATTGGAACATAGGCCACAGTGCTTATACACTATGCTGCTGCTAAGTCACTTCAGTCGTGTCCGACTCTGTGTAACCCCATAGACAGCAGCCCACCAGGCTCCCCTGTCCCTGGGATTCTCCAGGCAAGAACACTGGACTGGGTTGCATTTCCTTCTCCAAAGCATGAAAGTGAAAAGTGAAAGGGAAGTCGCTCAGTCGTGTCTGACTCTTTGCGACCCCATGGACTGCAGCCTACCAGGCTCCTCTGTCCATGGGATTTTCCAGGCAAGAGTACTGGAGTGGGGTGCCATTGCCTTCTCCGGCTTATACACTATATATGCAGAAAAAACGAGACAATGAGACTTTGAGGGGGATTTTATCAACTCTGCTATTTTCTCTTGCAAGAAAACTTCTCTTTTAAGACTTTTTGTTTGTTTATGTTTTCCAACTGATAAACTTTGTTCTATAGCTTCTTGCATGGCACTGCTGCTGCTGCTAAGTCGCTTCAGTTGTGCCCGACTCTGTGCGACCCCATAGACGGCAGCCCACTAGGCTCCTCTGTCCCTGGGATTCTCCAGACAAGAATACTGGAGTGGCTTGCCATTTCCTTCTCCAATGCATGAAAGTGAAAAGTGAAAGTGAAGTCACTCAGTCGTGTCCGACTCTTAGCGACCCCATGGACTGCAGCCTACCAGGCTCCTCCATCCATGGGATTTTCCAGGCAAGAGTACTGGAGTAGGGTGCCTAGTGATATGTATAGTATCTGCAACCACCTTTGCATAATATTTCTGAAAAGAACAACCCCAAAGTCACCTGGTATTAAGTACTATGATCATTTGTGGAACCAAGTGGGACCATTTGAGAAATCTGTAGAATACTTGTGAGAAGTTCTCTCACTATTCTTAACTTTTTTACATGCTGGCATTTCAGGCTTCTATGTGCCATCTTCTTGGCATACACTTGTTCCATCAGGAGAAACAGGGTAATAGCCTCCATCACATGTATATAAAATATGGTCCTCATTGGTATACTCACTCCTATCAGGAAAACCTCTCTTTTCACTTGTGATTCTAATAGTCTCCATCCCTTGTGTTGAGCAGTATACCTCTGATAAATAAAAAATGATGCTCATGTTTAAGAAAATCATCAGGGAGACATGCAAACCTGCCTCAGGAACTGATAAAATTGACAAGAACTCAGCATGGAAATGGATGCATATTTGAATAGCACCATTAGCAAATTCAAAACTCAAATTTGCACCCCAAAATTCCAAAATACACTTCTTTTCAAGTACATGCTAAACATTTGCAAAAAATTACTTCATGCTTTGCAATAAAAGAAGTCTCAATAAATTTAAAGGACTGAGATCATATAGACTACTATTTTTAAAACTTTGACTCTATCTACTATTTATGAACATTTGACTTTGCCAACAAAGGTCCGTCTAGTCAAGGCTATGGTTTTTCCAGTAGTCATGTATGGATGTGAGAGTTGGACTGTGAAGAAGGCTGAGTGCTGAAGAATTGATGCTTTTGAACTGCGGTGTTGGAGAAGACTCTTGAGAGTCCCTTGGACTGCAAGGAGATCCAACCAGTCCATTCTGAAAGAGATCAACCCTGGCATTTCTTTGGAAGGAATGATGCTAAAGCTGAAACTCCAGTACTTTGGCCACCTCATGCGAAGTGTTGACTCACTGGAAAAGACTCTGATGCTGGGAGGGATTGGGGGCAGGAGGAGAAGGGGACGACAGAGGATGAGATGGCTGGATGGCATCACAGACTCGATGGACGTGAATCTGAGTGAACTCCGGTAGTTGGTGATGGACAGGGAGGCCTGGTGTGCTGTGATACATGGGGTGGCAAAGAGTCAGACATGACTGAGAGACTGAACTGAACTGAACTGATACTTATTTATGCCATAGCAGTTTCGCTCTTGCATGTTTATCTGGCATACATCTGTGCACCCAAAGACATACAAGAATACTAAAAGCAGCGTTATTCTTAATAACTCTAAACTGAAAACAATCCAAATGCCCATCAAGAAGAGAATGAATAACTCAATTATATACATATGTTACAAGGGAGTAATAAACAGGTATACAAAGAAACATACCAGAGCTTCAATCCAGAATATGAATATCACAAATATAATGTGATCAAAAGAAGCAAAGTACAAACACCAAATCATTCAGTTTATATAAAGCTCTAAAATATAGGTTGTAAGTCAGCCGAACATTTACCTTTGGATAGGAAAGTGACTGACAACTGGCTGATGCCATGAGGATACCTCTCAGTGGTTACACGGGTGTGTTTGCTGTGCTCTCGTCTGTGTGTTACTCTTCAACAAAAATGTTGAAAACTTAGGTGCTAAAGGAAGCCTGTATAAAATTTTAATTTTCAACATTTTTTCATGAACAATAATAAATTCTTTTTTTTTTAGTTTTTATTTTTAAAATTTTAAAATCTTTAATTCTTACATGCGTTCCCAAACATGAACCCCCCTCCCACCTCCCTCCCCATAACATCTCTCTGGGTCATCCCTGTGCACCAGCCCCAAGCATGCTGCACCCTGCGTCAGACATAGACTGGCGATTCAATTCTTACATGATAGTATACATGTTAGAATGTCATTCTCCCAAATCATCCCACCCTCTCCCTCTCCCTCTGAGTCCAAAAGTCCGTTATACACATCTGTGTCTCTTTCCCTGTCTTGCATACAGGGTCGTCTCATGAACAATAATAAATTCTTAATTCATCTTTTTGTGATCTTCCTTGGGGTTACCACATCCAGAATGATTGGAACTGCCTATTAACATACACCTCTTGGCAAATCTTTACTGACTCATATATACCTTTCTCTCTATTTTCAAGGATGAAGAAATAAATATTTTCAGAGTTTTATATCAGCTTTAGTGGTAATACGCAGGATGAAATTTAGTCATTGCCTGAGGCCAGGGTTTTTTCTTCTTTTGCTGTAAAATTGAAGAGAAAGAATACTTTATTTGGATGTCTGCTTCTGGTCAAGATTGAATAACAAGGATAGGATTCACTCTCAGCCTGGAACAATTTAAAACGGGAAAAGGGGGAAAAGACAAACTAAGTGAAATCATGTTTTTTGACATTAAGTATCAAGCAGTAACCAGACATTAGTCCCCAGTAGTGAGAAAGCAAATGAGAAAAGCTCTTTGATGGCCACAGTCTGAGAGTTTTCAGGCTTCAGCACAGAGAGGGGAGAACCAAGGCAGAAACTCTGCCTCTCCCTGAAGGTTGTTAAGGAGTTAAGGAGACAGAGATGGGAGTCCAGAGAAGTCAGTGTTCACAGGGCAGAGTGACGAAGAGAAAAGGTCTGGTCAGAAACAAAGCATTTCAGATCTTCAGAGGATCCCCTCCAAGTTTTCAGCTACATGTTAAATTTCAGCTGCATGTAAGCAAATAACCAACAAAGAACCCCAAAGAGCAGGGAGAATAATATCTATATTCACTCAGGCCTGAACATAGCTCATTTCACCACCAGATAGACTGGAAAGCCTCATATTTTGTGGGAAATTGATAAAATAATCAGAATAATATTGTCTCTGCAGGGGGCTTCTCTGATCCCTCTAGACAAAGCTAAAAAGCAAGACTGAAGATAATCAGCTTCCAAATAGGTTAACTGCATCCCAGACTAAACTCAAAGATATTTTCAAAACATGCAAAAATATCCAGCACCAAAACATCACATTCAAAATGTCTAGCATTCAACTTTAAAACTACTACAAATACAAAGAGGCGAAGTGTTGGTTACTACGAGTGAAATGACACAGAACATACAAGACACACAAGAGACAGACAGGACACCACTCTGGCCAGAGGAACAGAACTGGGCAAACTAATTGCCGTTTATTATTATAAAGCCCCCCTTAGGCAGAATTCCAGACTGTAAGAATAAGCCTTTTCAGTACAGTGCAGGTGCATACATGTTATCGTACAGCAAAGGGGAGTGAAATCTCTGTCTACTGCAGAGTCTGCACAAAGCCCTCATCTCCCTCTTATCTCAAGAAGGGAATGCTCCCTCATTTGCAAGGGACCATTAAACTCAAGGCTGTATCCAGACTCTTTGGCAGAACACCTCGTATGCAAGGACGCTCAGCCTGAGCAGAGAGACCCGTTTGCAGGCACATCTCTGCTACCCTATTAACCCTTCACAAAGAATCTATAACACAAAATGAAGAGACAACTCAATCAATAGAAACAAACCCTAAAGTGACACGTAATGTAATTAGAAAAGAAAGACACTAAAATGGTTATTATAACTATATTTCATATATTTAAGTATATAAATGAGAGATTGAGCATGATAAGTGGAGACATTAAAAGTATTTTAAAAGCCCCAACTTAAACTTTTAGAAATAAAAACTTGTAGTTGAGAGGTCTCACTTAACAGATGAGTATTTAAAAGTTAAAAAAAGAAAAAGTTTAGTCAGATTTACATTATATTAGACACTCCAAAGGAAAAGATTAAGAAATTTGAACACATAGCAATTATAAAAGATGAAATACTAAAAGTTAAAAGACTGGGAAAAAAAGAATCAGAGCCACAATCAATTGTAAAGCAATTTCAGGTGGTTTCATATATGCATAAGCAGAGATCCTGAAAGAAAGAAGGGAATAGAGGTGGAAAATATTTGAGTAAATAATGGTTATAACTTATCAAGTTTTGTGAAAATTATTAACCATAGATTAAATAAACTCAACAAACCCCAGTGACAATAAACAAAAAGAAAACAGAATGAAGATATGACATATCATAATCAAATTTCCTAAAATCAAAGATTAAAACATTTTTTAAAAATCTTTCTAATTCCAGTGGTCATGTATGGATGTGAGAGTTGGACTGTAAAGAAAGCTGAAGAATTGATTCTTTTGAACTGTGGTATTGGAGGAGACTCTTGAGAGTCCCTTGGACTGCAAGGAGGTCAAACAAGTCCATTCTAAAGGAGACCAGTCCTGGGTGTTCATTGGGAGAACTGATGCTGAGCCTGAAATGCCAGGACTTTGGCCACCTCATGCGAAGAGTTGACTCATTGGAAAAGACTCGGATGCTGGGAGGGATTGGGGGCAGGAGGAGAAGGGGATGACAGGATGAGATGGCTGGATGGCATCACTGACTTGATGGACATGAGTCTGGGTGGACTCTGGGAATTGGTGATGGACAGGGAGGCCTGGCGTGCTGCGATTCATGGGGGTCGCAAAGAGTCAGACATGACTGAGCAACTGAACTGAACTGAACTGAACTGAACTGAACTGAAAGAAAAAAGTCACCCTAAATACAGAGGAGCAAAGAACAAGGCTGACAACAAACATCTTGTTGGAAAAAAGTATTGTATGGTTTCACTTACATGTGAAATATAAAAACCAATCAAAACTATATGAACAAAACAAACATGTGGATGCAGAGAACAGAGTAGCGGCTACCAGAGGAAAAGAGGTTGGGGAGGGCAAAACTAGGAAAGAAATTAACTGTATGGTGATGAATGTAAACTCGAATTCTGGTGGTGAGCATGCTGTAGTATATGCCAAGTTTGAAATATACTATTGCATACATCAAACATAGACTGCTATAAACCAATGATACTTCAACAAAAGTTTAAAAAATAAAATAAAAGGCAATAGGGACTTTCCCAATGATCCAGTGGTTAAGAATCTGCCTTTCAATGCAGAGGACTCAGGTTCAATCCCTGTTTGGGGAAATAATATCCCACGTGCAATGGGGCAAGTAAGCTCCCCATACACACCCCACAACTACTGAGCCTGCACACTTGGGAGCCCACATACAATATCAAGAGAGAAACCTGACCACCACAACAAAAAGATCCCACATGCCAAAGCAAAGGTCCCGCTTGCTGCAACTAAGACCCGATACAGCAAAATAAATAAGTATTTTTTAAAAAGAAGACAATAGAAGCAATATTTTTAAAGTACCAAAAGAAAAAAGCAGTCAATCTAGAATATTCAGAAAAAAATATCTTTCAAACACAAAGAAAACTAAATTTTTTTCAAATGTTTAAACCTAAAACAATTCATTACCAGCATGTCTAAATTATAGGAAATATTGGTGGACATAATTCAAGCAAGAGGAAGATGATACCAGATAGAAATCTGTGTCTACACAAAGGATGAAGAGCATCAGAAATGGTAAATATGTAAACAAGTGGAAAGTTTTTCCCTTAACATGTCCTTCAGTCAGGAAATAGCTGAACATCTATGGGATACTTATACCATGGAATACTATTCAGCAATAAAGGGGAATAAATTATTGATGTACATAATCACATCTATCAATTTGAAAATAATTGTGGCAAATGAAAAAAGCCTTATAAAAAAGCATATTATTTCATCTGTATAAAATTCTAGAAAATGTGAGCCAATCTATGAGCCAATATGAGCCAATGTGAGCAGAGCAGTGATTTTCTGGGGATAGTGAAGGAAGGGCTTGAGGAAGAAGCATGAGAAAACTTTTCAGACAGATTGATATATTCATTATCTTGATTGTACTGATAATTTCAAAAGTGCACACATATGTCAAATTGATAGACTTACATACTCTACATGTATGTATTTTATTGCATGTCAATAAAAAAATAAAGCTGTAAAAAAATACCTAATTTGAAATGTTCTAAAAAGCTGACATAAGGGAAATGTAATAAATATATATTTATTTTCTTTTACTTTAATTGAAATGTACTTGATTTACAATGTTATGTTAGTTTCAGGTATACAATAAGGTCATTTAGTTATACAAATACACACAGACACAAATGTACATATATTAATATGCATCAAATAAATATACTTTTCAAAGCTATAGTAATTTTCTCTCAGATAACACTTTTTCACACTAGATTTCTTTTTAAATAATTTAGAATAAAATACGCTAGCTCTCTAATTGCAAATAAATCTAGAATTATCTCTGTATCTGTCAAACTTCTTAATTTTTCAAAATAAGCCTTAAAATGTCATAGTAATACCTGACATTTATATCAGGTTATAATTTACCCATAAATATCATCAATTACAAATATATGGATATAGCACATTTGTGACAACTTGGATATACAACTTCTCATTTTATTATTTATAGATGGTAAAAAGTTTTTGTTTTTTTAAATATAAATTTATTTATTTTAATTGGAGGTTAATTACTTTATAATATAACATAGCAGTCAATGAAACTTTAAACCTAACGTAGAAAACAGGTAGATTTTTAAGCATCTGTAAGCATCTATTTATATATGAGAAACTAATATATTAGCTGTTTTTTCTATTCATTAGGGTAGATTCCTCCAAAGATGCTATTTACTCACCCTCCTATTCTTCTTTAAATATGCTTTTAATTCTGTCTTTTTATTAATAAAATAAGCCCTATTTTCCCAATAGAATCATAGTCATATTATGAATATCATTCTTTTCAAACGTATTTAGTTAATTCCTGATTTTGAATATTGATTTCTCAATAGGTTGATCTAAACCACGACTGCTCATTATTTGTCTCCACATAATATATTAAAATCTAACTGTATGGAATCCATGTAGTCTGGGCCTCCATGATGCCACTTACAAAATGACAGAATTCTTGTAGTCTGAATGGAGTAATTTTCCTCATTTCCCAGCATTCCTATCTAAGGCCAGAAGAGCATCCACCAATCCCTCACCTCCTTGCTCGCTTTTCCCAAAGGAAAAGGAGGTGGAGGAAGGGACAGCGGGAGTGTCTCATCTATGAAAAAGTCTCTACATTTCTGGTCAAGGCTTTCTTCCTTCTATGGCAGGACCTAGCTCCTGAGACTATGTTCCCTAGACCAGAGAAGGAGGCCCAGATCTTGCCTAGAGGGGAATTACAATAGAAGTTGTAGTGTCCCCCAGATACTATAACACTGTCACCAGGAACTTCATGATTTGAGCTTGAACTTTGCCTCCACTTAGCTCTTGGATTTTGCTTTTCTCCCCTACTGAATATGAAGCCAAAGATACACATGGATGAAGAGAGGATACATGTCTGTCACATAGCCCCTTCACAGAACACAGCCTTGTTCTCCCGGTGAAAAGATTTGCCTTACTCGATGAAATGATAAGCCATGCCATGCAGGGCCACCCAAAATGGGCATCTAGTGAAGAGTTATGACAAAAGTGGACTACTGGAGAAGGAAGTGACAATCCACTCCAGTATTCTTGCCATGAGAACTCCAGGAACAGTATGAAAAAGCAAAAAGATATGACATCAGAAGATGAGCCCTCTAGGGTGAACGCTTTTCAGTATGTTACTAGGGAGGAGTGAAGGGCAGTTACTAACAGCTCTAGAAAGAATGAAGTAGCTGGACCAAGGCAGAAATGACACTCCACTGTGGATGTGTCTGGTGATGAAAGTAACATCCAATGCCATAAAAGACCTATTGCATAGGAACCTGGAATGTTAGGTCCATGAATCAAGGTAAATTGGACGTGGTCAAACAGGAGATGGAAGAGTGAACATCGATATTTGAGGAATCAGTGAACTAAAATGGACGGCAATGGGCGAATTTAATTCAGAAAGTGAAAGTCACTCAGTTGTGTCCTACTCTTCATGACCCCATGGACTATACAGTCCATTCAATTCTCCAGGCCAGAATGCTGGTGTGGATAGCCTTTCCCTTCTCCAGGGGATCTTCCAAACCCAGGGACAGGACCCAGGTCTCCCACATTGCAGGCAGATTCTTTACCAGCTGATCCTCAAGGGAAGACTTTAATACAGATGACTATTCTATCTGCTACTGTGGGCAAGAATCTTTTAGAAGAAATGGAGTAGCCCTCATAGCCAAACAAAAGAGTATGAAATGCAGGACGTGGGTGCAATCTCAAAAGCAACAGAATGATCTCAGTTTGTTTCCAAGGCAAACCATTCAGTTTCACGTAATCCAAATCTATGCCCCAACTACTAATGCTGAAGAAGCTGAAGCTGACAGGTTCTATGAAGACCTACAACACTTTCTAGAACTAACATCAAAAAATGATGTTCTTTTCTTCATCGAATGCAAAAGGAGGAAGTCCAGAGATACCTGGAATAACAGGTGAGTTTGGCCTTAGAGTACAGAATGAAGCAGGGGAAAAGCTAACAAGTTTTGTCAAGAGAACACACTGGTCATAGCAAATAGCTTTTCCAACAACCCAAAAGATGGCTCTGCACATGGGCATCACCTGATGGTCAATACCAAAATCAGGTTGATTATATTCTTTGCAGCCAAAGATGGAGAATCTCTATACAGACAGTAAAAAAAAAAAAAAAGACCTGGAGCTGACTGTGGTTCAGAGCATGAATTCCTTGTTGTAAAATTCAGGCTTAAATTGAAGAAAGTAGGAGAAACCACTAAGTCATTCAGGTACAACCTAAATCAAACCCCTTATGATTACACAGTAGAGGTGATGAATAGATCCAAGGGGTTAGCTCTGGTAGAAAGAATGCCTGAAGAACTACACACAGAAGTTCATAACATTGCACAGGAGGCAGTGACCAAAACCATCCCAAAGAAAAATAAATGCAAAAAAGCAAAGTGGTTGTCTGAGGAGGCCTTACAAACAGCTGAGGAAAGAAGTGAAGTAAAACGCAAAGGCAAAAGTGAAAGACATACCCAACTGAATGCAGAGTTCCAGAGAAGAGCAAGGAGAGATAAAGAAGCCTTCTGAAATGAAAAATGCAAAGAAATCAAGGAAAGCAATAGAATGGGAAAGATGAGAGATCTTGTCAAGAAAATTGGAGATACCAAGGGAATATATGCAAGGATAGGTGTAATAAAGGACAAGAATGGTAAGGACCTAACAAAAGCAGAAGAGATTAAGAAGAGATGGCAAAAATACACAGAAGAACTATACGAAAATGGTCTTAACAACCCTGATAACCATGATGGCATGGTCACTCATCTAGAGTCAGATATACTGGAGTGTGAAGTCAAGTGGGCCTTAGGACTTAAGAAGCATTGCTATGAACAAGGCTAGGTGCATGTGATGGAATCCCAACTGAGCTATTTCACATCCTAAAAGATGATGCTGTTAAAGTGCTGCACTCAATATGCCAGCAAATTTGAAAACTTCAGCAGTGGCTATAGGACTGGAAAAGCTCAGTTCTCATTCTAATCCCAAAGAAGGGTAGTGCCAAAGAATGTTCAGACTACCAAACAACAGTGCTCATTTCACATGCTAGCAAGGTTATGCTCAAAATCCTTCAAGCTAGGCTTCAGAAGTATGTGAACTGAGAACCTCCAGATTTACTGGCTGGGTTTTGAAAGGGCAAGAGGAACCAGAGATCAAATTGACAGAATTCAGTACATCACAGAGAAAACAAGGGAGTTCCAGAAAAACATCTGCTTCATAGTCTATGTGAAAGCCTTTGAGTGTGTGGGTCACAACAAACTGTGGAAAACTCTTAAAAAGATGGGAATATCAAACCACCTCACCTGTCTCCTGAGAATCCTGGATGTGGGTCAAGATGCAACAGTTACAACCAGACAAGGAACCATGGAATGGTTAAAAATTGGGAAAGGAGAATGACAAGGCTGTATATTGTCACCCTGCTTATTTAACTTATATGCAGAGTACATAATACAAAATGTCAGGCTGAATGAATCACAAGCTGGAATCAAAACAACCTCAGATATGCAGATGATACCACTCTAATGGCAAAAGTGAAGAGGAACTAAAGAGCCTCTTGATGACGCTGAAAGAGTGTGAAAAAGCTGACTTTAAACTCAACATTCAGATAACTAAGATCACAGCATCTGGTCCCATCACTTCATGGGCAAATAGATGGAGAAACAATGGAAACAGTGACAGACTTTATTTTCTTGGGCTCCAAAATCACTGTGGTCAGGGACTGCAGCCGTCAAATTAAAAGATGCTTGCTGCTTGGAAGAAAAGCTATCATAAACGTAGACAGCATGTTAAAAACCAGAGACATTGCTTTGCCAACAAATGTCCACATAGTCAAAGCTATGGTTTTTCCAGTAGTCATATATGGATGTGAGAATTGGTCTATAGAGAAGGCTGTTTGCTCCTTCTATTCAAAATTTGATGCTTTCGAATTGTGGTGCTAGAGAAGACTCGAGAGGATATTCATTGGCAGGGCTGTGGCTGAAGCTGAAGCTCCAATACTTTGGCCACCTATGTTAAGAGCTGGTTCATTAGAAAAGACCATGACACTGGGAAAGATTGAAGGCAAAAGGAGAATTGGCTGGCAGAGGATGAGATGGTTAGATAGCATCACTGACTGAATTTGAGCAAATTCCCAGAGATAGTAGAGGACAGAAGACCCTGGCATGCTGCAGTCTATGGGGTTGCAAAGAGTCGGACATGACTTAGCAATGGAACAGCAACATGTCTGTCAATTTGCGTACTTATCAAACTTTTTCACTACATATGTAAAATGTAACCTAATTCCTTGTGATGGCAGAAGGGATTGAATAAACCACAATGTAGCAGTGGCTTCCACCCCTAACTAACTCAGCTTATGCTGGTTACTTACTCATTTCTTTCCCCATCATTAAAACGGAATTTTAAAATTTTAAAAAGAGGTAGTAACTACCTCTTAGGATCATGTGTGTGTGTCTAGTCAATCAGTTGTGTCCAACTCTGCAATCCTTTGGACTCTACCCACCAGGCTTCCCTGTCCTTGGGATTTTTCAAGCAAGAATACTGAAGTCAGTTGCCATTTCCTCCTCCAATGATCTTCCTAACCTGAGACTGAATATGCAGTAAATATTAAGTAACTGAATTAATTGAAAGTTATATATTTAGAGCAGTTCTTGATATACAGAAAGTATTTTATGAATGTTAACAATAAGTATCATTATATATGATGACCTATCTGTATGTATTTACAGCTTCAAGGTATCAAGGCCAACATCAGCCCATAGAGCATCTATGCACAAAGTTTAAAAAGAAAAATCTTGAAGCAATTTTACCTTCATCTTTTAAAAACTTTTCAGGATATGTTTATTTCGTGAGGATGAGACACCTCACTAATGTCTACTGAAATATTTTTGTTAGGAATTAATAAATCTGCAATATCTATGATGTCATTTGTCAAAATCATGTTATATGTACACAAAATCCTCAGACAGATAACATGAAGAAATAACCAGCAGAAAAAAATAATAAACCTTTCTCCTGACATGAGAAAATTAGAAAAAATTACTAATTTAATGTAAAATGACTCAAGATTAAAGTGGGCTTGTGCCTGTGAGCATGTTACACCCATATTCCTGGATAACTTTAGATGCCAATTATGAAAATCCCTTTGGTGCATACTCACTGAGTTCACAAGTGGGAGGAGAAGGATGCCACTCGTCATCAGCACCACAATGGATTAAATTGCTGCCATTGAGGATATAGCCTTTCTTGCAACTGAACAGAACAGAGTCATTGTAATTATACACAGGTCCAAATCCAGAGAGAATGTTTCCATTTGGAACTTGAGGTGGATGACAGATAATATCTAAAGAAGCATAAAAAGAACATCTGAGTTATAAAAGAGAAATGGTGATAATGATGTGACTACTATTGATATATGGGTCTCAGGGAGACCTGATACAAGCCTACATCAAGAACACACAAAGAAAATTTTTTAAAGTCGTATGTATATCCTTTTAGTGGGCTTCCCAAGAGGCTCAGTGGTAAAGAAACCACCTGCCAGTGAAGGAGACAGGGATTCAACCCCAGGGTCTGGAAGATCCCCTGGAGAAGGAAATTACAACCCACGCCAAGATTCTTGTTTGGGAAATCCCATGGACAGAGGAGTCTGGCAGGCTATGGACCAAGGGGTTGCAAAGGGTCAGAAACAACTTAGCAACTAAGAATGGATGATATCTTTCTAGTTCCTAGTTCCTCAGTGAAATGAGGTCCCATCATGTTATTCAATGTGGAAAAAAAAATGAAAAAACAATTTCTTAGTTCCAGATAATAGATTGGTGGTTGCCAGAGGTGGGGATGCAGAGTGGACAAAAGGAATGAAGTGGGTCAAAAGGTACAAACTTCCAGTTATAAATAAATCATGGAGATGTAGTGTACAGCATGGTGCCTGAAGTTAATAAGTCTGTAATATATGTTTGAAAGTTGTTTGGAGAATGAACTTAAAATGTTTCATCATAAGAAAAATTATTTTGTAACTTTGTATGGTGATAGATGTTCACTAAAGTTATTATGATCATTTCACTGTATTTACATAAATAGCAAATCACTGGTGTACACCTGAAATTAGTATTATAAGTCAATTATATCTTAAAAAAAAAAAAAAAACCCTTAGCAAAATCTAAAGCCTGAAATCTAAATTCCAAAGACCCCAAATCTTCCTCTTCTAATGGCCTACGCTCCTGGATGATTGTGGTGGTGGGTCAGTGGCCGATAGTACTGATGTGACAGTTGTGATGCAGAGGCAGCCAGGGCATCCCAGATCACAAGCACAGAAGGAACCCCCCCTCCCCCGTCACCCCACAGCCGTCAGTCATCGAGTCCTGTCAGTCCTGCCACTTTTAATTCCTTCAGGATCTCTCAACTTCTCTTCAGGCCACTGCCATTGCCTCAGCTGAAACCAGCCTCACTGCTTGGCTGGATAGCTACAGCAGCTGTCTATGGGTTAAGTTCTGTCCCACTTCAAACTGTTGCTCACTCCACAGCCAGACTTCTCTTTCTAAAATGCAGCACATTTACTCCTCTGGTTAAAGCCTTTCAATGTCTGTCCTTCATATACATTCTTAACTCCTGAAGACACACGAGGTCCTTCATAACCTAGTCCTGCTAACTTTCCAGCCTCAGGTCCAGTCAATTCCAGCTTTTGCAGGCTAGAAGAAGACACATGAGAGTCCCTTGGACTGCAAGGAGATCAAACCATTCAATCCTGAAAGAAATCAACCCTGAATATTCATTGGAAGGACTGATGCTGAAGCTGAAGCTCCAATACTTTGGCCACCTGATGGGAAAAGCCAACTCATTGGAAAAGACTCTGGTGCAGAGAAAGATTGAGGTCAAGAGAAGGGGATGACAAAGGATGAGATGGTTGGTGGCATCACTGACTCAATGGACATGAGTCTGAGTGGACTCAGGGACATAGTGAAGAACAGGGAAGCCCAACAAGCTATACTCTATGGGGTCCCAAAGAGTCACACCTGACTTAGTGACTGAACAACAAAAATGCATTGTACTGAATCAAAACAGTAAATGACACTGCATTTTTAACTGCTGTGAAAGATATGAATTAGACCAGGAAGCCGAGTCATTACTGATACTGATATAACAACCCTTTTGGCTTTTCCAGAGAAGGTGAACATGATATCTCTGCTTGCCTTTTACTATTAACCTACAAATGTTGGTATGATTTTATTTTCATCCTGTAGGCCTGCTGACATCACTAGTGTGGAGTCCACTGATATTTTCAGTTGCTTCAGAAGAAGCAGAATACTATATTTTTTATTTCTTTTTCAATAGGCAGCAACAAGGTATTCTTTCTGTGTGTGTGTGTGTGTGTGTGTGTGTGTGTGCATGCTGAGTGGTTTCAGTTTGTGCCTTTGTGATCCTATAGACACACCCCATGAAGTCCACAAGGCTTCTCTGTCCATGGGATTCTCCAGACAAGAACACTGAAGTGAGTTGTCATGCCCTCCTCCACCCTGTGATTGAACCCGCATCTCTTATATCTCCTGCATTGGCAGATGGATTCTTTACCACTAGCACCATCTGGGAAGCCCTAACAACGGACCAGACTAGCCAAAAGGCTTTAATGAAAAGTAAGATATATCATTTCCAGTTCAAAGATTTTAGATTCCTTGTTCATTTTGCCTGCAAAACTGACCACTGAGGTTTTATATGGAGTTGTTACAGATCTAAACAATCTGGATTACCATATAAATGGCAGCTGCCCTAGAGGGTTACCAATGATAAAGGTGATACCCATCTTTGATACGCAAGTTGATTTTTCATTTGATGCTGAATTTGAAGGGACAGAGTGTGAAGGACATGATTTTTCAGCTCTCCCAGTCTTCAGGATGACCTTTAAAATAGCTCCTCTACTAATTTGCGAAGATCCAATAAATTAACTCTAGAAATATTTCAAAGCATACATTTGAAGAAATCAGTTGTAACCAGTAAAGTACAAAATTCAAGCACATGCTCAACATTTTCAATGGAAAAGAATACACACACATAAGAGTACAGAAAACAAAGTTTACTTATATTCACACCCTTTAGACGCTGCCCACGTGAGATTTTCCTGACAAGTCAAAGCCAGAGGTTCATCTGGAATAGGTCTATAGCCAAACTTGCATTGATATTTCAACTCAGTCCCAACTTCAAATACTTCTCGATTGCTTAGCTTGTTGTCTCTTCTATCCCAGACAGCATGAGGAAAGTCTGGTAACCCAATTCAACTATCTGATCATAAAAAAAGTGCAAGGATGAAAGAAAGCTGTTTGGGGGTTTAGCAGACTGACCCAATAAGCCTGGCACACACCAGCCCCCATTCCCAGAAAAGGTAGCTCATATTAACTGAGGGAGAAAGAGATGGCAAAGGTTAAATGGGAATTCCAGGAAGAGACTTGGCAGCATCAACATCTGATAGGCTATTGCCAAGCACTCAAAGCACACAGCAACCCAGAGGATGTTGTTGAGGTGACACACCATGGTGCAGAAAGGGGCAATATCTAGATTACTGGGTCAACTTCCAGCAGCTTAGTTCCGCTTCCATGTCAAAGCACTTCAGCATAGGAGCATCAGACATCACTGAGGATACACAGCACACGTTTGCTGCTAAATAAATGAAATGTTCGCCTGATTCTCCTTGCCTAAAGGGAATTAGAATAAGAGTTGTTGTGTTCCCCAGATACTATAACACTGTCACCAGGAACTTCTTATTTGAGCTTAAACCTTGTTTCACATAATATTGGATTCTGCTTTTACTCCCTAATGGGTATGATGCCAAAGGTATATATGGATTGAAGAAGGGGTGCAGATCTGTCAAATCACATATTTATCAAATTTCATCATTATATGTGTAAATCATCACCTATTTCTCCTAATGGCAGAAGGAAATGAATATATCACAATGTAGCAGTGGCTTCCATTGCCAAATAACTATGTAAGCCTGTGCTAGTTACTTAATCATTCTGTTCTGTCATCATTAAAATGTGATTTTTAAAAAAGTAATATCTACCACTTAGGATCATGGTAAATACTAGAGGAATTAATTGTCGTCATGTATTTAAAGGAATGCTTGATATAAAGTGCTTAATAATTCTTAGCAATAAGTATCATTAACCTTATGACTGATCTGTATGTATTTACAACTTCAAGGTATCAAGGCCAACATTAGCCCATAGAGCATCTCTGTGCAAATTTTAAAATGGAATATCTTGAAGGAATTTTACCTCCATCTTTCAAAAAATTCTCAGAATATGTTTATTTTGTTAGGATGTCTAGTGTCTACTGAAATATTTTTGTAAGGAATAAATAAATCTGCTATGTCTGTGATGTCACTGGGATCAAAACTGTATGATATATATGTATAGAAAATCCTCAGATAACACAAAGAGATTACTAGCAGGAAAAGGAAAAACAAAAAACAAAATTAAAGAAAAACTTCCTCCCGACATGAGAAAACTAGAGAAAAGTACTAATTTAATGTAAAATGACTCTTGGGATTTAAGTGGGTTTGTGCCTGTGAGCATGCTACACCCATATTCCTGCATAATTTTAGATGCCAATTATGAAAATCCCTTTGGTGCATACTCACTGAGTTCACAAGTGGGAAGAGAAGGATGCCACTCATTATTAGCATCACAATGGATTAAATTGTTTCCATTGAGGATATAACCTTTCTTGCAGCTGAACAGAATAGAGTCTTCGTAGTGCTAGATGGGTCCAAATCCAGACAGAATGATTCCATTTCGAACTCGCAGTCCGTGACAGACTATATCTAAAGAAGCATAAAAAGGACATCTGAGTTATAAAAGAGAAATGGCAATAATGATGTGATTACTATTGATATATGGGTCTCGGGGAGACCTGATACAAGCCTACATCACGTACATACAAAGAAAATATTTCAAAGTTTTATGTATGTGCTTTTAATTCCTAGGAATCTCAGCAAAATGAGGTCCTGTCATATTAGTCAATGTGGATAAGGTCCTAATATTTCTCATCAAAGAAAAAAGTATTTGAAAACCCCATTTCATCATTACAAAGAATAGATTGGTGGTTGCCAGAGGTGAGAATGTGCAATTGGAAAAATGAGTGATGTGGGTTAAAACTTCCAGATATAAATGAGTCATGGGAATGTGATGTACAGCCTGGTGCCTATAGTTAATAACACTGCAATATATATTTGAGAATTGCCAAGAGAGTAGAGTCTTAACAGTATCATCACCAGAGAAATTATTTTGTAACTACGTATGGTGCAAGATGTCAACTAGACTTATTATGATCAATTCCACTGTATACACACAAATATCATATCACTATGATGTACATCTGAAATTAATATTATCTGTCAGTTATATCTCAAAAACCCCTAATCAATATCTAAAACCCAAAGTCCAAATTCTAAAGACCCCAAAATCTTCCTCTTCTAACGGTTTAGGCTCCTGGATGATTTTGGTGGTGGGTCAGTGGCCAATTGGGAAAGGCTACCAGCTCCAGTATTCTGGATGGAGAATTCCATGGACTATACAGTTACTGCAAAGAGTCAGACACGACTGAGTAGCTTTCACTTTCATGTTCAGTGGCCAATAGTACTGATGTGATGGTTGTGATGCAGAGGCAGCCAGGGCATCCCAGATCACAAGCACAGAAGGAACCCCCCCTCCCCCGTCACCCCACAGCCGTCAGTCATCGAGTCCTGTCAGTCCTGCCACTTTTAATTCCTTCAGGATCTCTCAACTTCTCTTCAGGCCAACTGCCATTGCCTCAGCTGAAGCCAGCCTCACTGCTTGGCTGGATAGCTGCAGCAACTGTCTATGGGTTAAGTTCTGTCCCACTTTAAACTGTTGCTCACTCCACAGCCAGACTTCTCTTTCTAAAATGCAGCACATTTACTCCCCTGGTTAAAGCCTTTCGATGTCTGCCCTTCACATTTGTTCTGAACTCCTGAAGACACAAAAGGTCCTTCATAACCTAGCCCTGCAACCTTTCCAGCCTCAGGTCCTGCCAGTTCCAGCTCTTGCAGCGAGACTCTAGGCATTTTGAACTCTTCACAATTATCTCTCTAGCCCCAGCGTTGTACTAAATCAAAACGGTAAATGACACTGTGTTGTTAAAGTCCGTTAATTGCCACAATTAGAGGTGTTTTATACCAGTAAGATAAGTCATTCCTGATCCTGGCATGGCTTTTAGAAATGAAAAGCAAAATATCTTCTATGCTTATCTTTTACTTTGGATCTGCTAACGTTGGTATGACTTTGTGTGCCCTGTATACATATGTGGTTAACATTACAAGTGTGGTGTCTACCCATATTTCTAGTTGTTCCAGGGAAACAGAAGATTACATTTCCTATTTCAATTATACTAGGCAGAAACAAGGGACTAGTTTGGCCAAAATTTTTAATGAAAAGCAAGATATATCACTTCCAAGTCAAAGAACATATGAGCCTAGGACTGTCTACTTGTTCACGTCCCCTGATGAACTGATTGTGGAAGTTTTGTGGGTTTTCTTACCTTATTTGTTGGTGTATAGTTGCTTTACAATGTTGTGCTATTTTCTGCAGCCAAAAAAAAAAAAAAAAAAGAGGAAGAAAATTGGGTCATTTGTAGTGCTGTGGATGAACCTAAAGTCTGTCATACAGAGTGAAAAAGTTAGAAAGAGAAAAACAAATGTTGTATATTAATGCATATGTATAGAATCAAGAAAGATGGTACAGGTGAGCCTGTTTGCAGAACAGGAATAGAGATGCAGATGTACAGAACAGACGTGATTTTGGATGTTTTGTGAGGGAGTTGTCAGAAGATATAAACAATCTGGATTACCATGTAAATGACTGCCCCCTAGAGGATTTCCCAGGTGAGCTGTGCACTAACAAGGAGCCTAAAAAAATAAAAATGTATATATATGTATGCATTTACGTTGGAGAAGGAAATAGCAACCCACTCAGTACTCTTGCCTGGAAAATCCCATGGATGGCGGAGCCTAGTCGGCTACAGTCCATGGGGCCGCAAAGAGTCGAACACGACTGAGCGACTTCACTTTCACTTTCATACATTTACGTGTTGGTGATGGACAGGGGGGCCTGGCGTGCTGCACTCCATGGGACTGCAAAGAGTCAGACACGACTGAGTGATTGAACTGACTGACTGATATATGTATGTATATATATAGACACACAACAAACAAAAATCAAACAAAGAACAAAGTTTTTACTGTTAAAAAATCTGGGGATTTTATAGCCTATGCTTTCTGACTAATAATAGCATATGAGCAGCTGAACAAGTGGAGCCTGGTAGGCTGCAGTCCATGGGTTCGCTAAGAGTAGGATATGACTAAGCGACTTCACTTTCACTTTTCTCTTTCATGAATTCGAGAAGGAAATGGCAACCCACTCCAATGTTCTTGCCTGGAGAATCCCAGGGATGGGGGAGCCTGGTGGGCTGCTGTCTATGGGGTCACACAGAGTCGGACACGACTGAAGCGACTTGGCGGCAGCAGCAGCTGAACAAGTGAATGAATTCAACTTTGCCTTGATTAGTTTGTCTTTGAATCATTCCATTTCTCTTAATACATTCAGCATTGTCACTTACTTTTACAAGTAGGAGGGCTTGGATACCAGACACCTATCGTTTTATTTTCCACTGTGCAAGAAATGGAGGCTTTGCCTAACATTGAGAAGTCAGGGTCACAGCTGTATGTGACAGAAGAGCCATATGTGTAGAAATCTTCATCTCCACCATTATGCCTCCCATTGCTGATGGTTGGAGAAGGCTCGCACTTGACAACTGAGATGAATGAAGAGGAAGAAATAATGAGGGAAAGCATACTTACAAATCTAACACTCATGATGCAAATTCTAATGGAGTGTACAATAAGCAGCAAAGAGGCACAGGTGTTTTATTACCTAACATAGTTTAGGTTTATAGTCAAGTCATAAGAAGTCTTTACTTACTTACACATTGAGGGAGAGGATCACTCCAGTCAACTCCTTTATCTTGGATCTCACAATGACTAGTAGCTGAGCCAACTAAGATATACCTGAATAAGACAGGCCAGAGATTTTCGTGGAACTTGTCTTACTCTAAATGTAAATTTCCAGTTAATAAGATCTGGATGAAAAGAAATTTTATTCAACATTTAAAAATGAAAAAATAATGATTTCTTGATTACTAATTACCATTTAGGCCAATGTGGAGTTATATTTCATCATATCAAGGAGAAAGCCTTATTTTTCCATTTTTCTTTTATTTACTCATTTTTTAAACCATATTATTTTTATTTTTCTACAGGGCATATATTCATCGCTAATAAAAAAAATAAATGTCAAGTTTTGCATTCAGAATCTTAGAACTCCACTTAAACTCATTATCTAACTAGCTACAAATAAAACAGTGCAAAAGAATAAAATTATACTTGAGTTTCCTATATAGTTTCATTTGAATGGAAGATCCAAATAAATTGCTGATTAACAAAACAATTTTGACCTCTAATTTGAATCATTCTTCTGGCACTAGAGTTTGGCTTACTTTCATAAACCACTAACTTCCTGATTATCATCTTGTTATTCTTGCCCTTAAAACAAGTCTCAGTAATTCTTCTAGAACTTGTTACTTAAAAAAAAAAATTATATATCAATATATCCTGAATATCAATAAAAAGTTCCTGAATAAAATAAACAAAATTTAAAAACACTTCAAAAGAGAAACATACCATAATCAAGTAGGTTTATACAAAAAATGAAAGGAATCTTCAAAATTAGGAAACATATCAATATACAATATATTGTTATGAACTGAATATATGTATCCTCCCAAAATTCATATGACACTCTTATCCCCAGTATGGCTGTATCTGGAGTAAGGAAGTAATTAAGGCTAAATTAAGTGATAAGGGTGGGGCCCTGATTCACTAGGATTAGAGTTCTTATAAGAAGAGGCATCACAGAGCTCACAGAGCTCTCTCTTTCTCAACCTCTCTCTCTCAACCTCTTTCTCTTTCCACGTGCATGTGCAGAGGGAAGGCCATGTGACTGAATGCTGTCAGACTTAAATCTAGGACTTCCAGGCTTCAGAACTGTCAAAATAAATTTCTGTTGCTGTGACAGCCTGATCAGATTAAAACATATATGATGTAATAAATCTAAGAAGAAAATGACATTTGAAAAAATCAAACATTCTTAGCAAAATTGTCCAATATAATGGGAAACAGTGGAGACAGAGCCCTACCAAACTTAAGGGGGAAATACTAGAGTTGTTTCTGCTAAAGTCAAGAAGAAGAAATCAAAGGTCAGTATTAGTATTTTATTTGAGATAAAATTGCTAGCATAATTATGAGAAAAAGGATGCTGAGTCTAAGAGCAAACTGTAGTAGCTAACCCTGATCAACTGACTGCCAACTTCTGTGTTCAGCTCCAGTCTAACCATAAGAAAAACATAAGACTAATTCCAACAGAGAGGCATCCTCAAAGTACCAGTAGTCCTGAAAACTGACAAGGTCACCCAAAACAACGAAACACTCGGAACTTGTCACAGCCAAGAGTCTAAGGGAATGTGACAACTAAAAGTAACATGTTTTCCTGGATAGAATCCTGAAACTGAAAAGGGGTACTAATAGGTAAAAATGGATGAAATCTGAATAAAGGCCAGACTTCAGCTAATGATTATGTCTCAATACTGCTTCAAGAGTTATAACAAGGGTGTTATAACAAGAGAGTTATAACATATTAACTCATGTTAAATGTTAACACTAGAGGAAACTTGGTATAAGGCATATGGGAGGTAGCTGCACTATCCTCATAATTTTTCTGTAAATCTAAAACAGCTCAAAAGAATATACATGCTTTAAAAATGGTAAAAAAAAAAAAATTAGAAAGGAAAAATAATAGTATCATTATTTTCAGATGACATAATTTCTTGCCAGGAAATTCCAAGAGAATACAATTGAAATGCTATTAAAAGTAAGGAGTGAATTCAGTATATTAGATGAGATACAAAATTAATATATAGAAATCCATAGTTTCCATATATAGAGATAAAAGATCTTTGAAGGTATAATGGAATAAAACAAACCATTCCAAATGTCAAAAATAAAACATGAAATCAAAGAATAAACATAATAAAATCTAAATGGAGGAAATCTTTAAAACAATCCTGAAACACACACACACACACACACACACACAAGACTAGGACAAATGGAAAGACACAACAAATTCTGGGCTAGGAAGGCCTAACATCATATAATGTCTGTGCACCTAAAGTTAGTTTAAAAAATCAATGTAATTTATTAGAAATTTAAAATCAACTAATTTTAAAGTTCATACAGAAATACAAATAAGCAAACATAGTCCGAAAAACCCTGGAAAAGCATAGGAGTAAGGGAGATACTTCAAAGCAATGTTACACAATATGAAAACTCAGTAATTAAAACACAGAGGAACTGGTTGTATGAATATATAGATAAACTAAAAACATTCAATTTAAGTTCAAAAATGGACTATATTCATATGGAAATTAAATATAGTTTTTAAAAGTGTTATCACAAATTACTGAATTAATCATGGACTTTAGTAAATGGTGGCAAGACAATATAAAATCCACCTAGGGAAAGATAAAATTGGCTAGTACCTCTGAACTCTCTGGATTAAATAACATTAAACCATAAACGTAGTTGAATACTTGTGGGTAATTACAATCTTCAAGCAAGGAAGGCCTTTTGACTATAACTCAAATCCAAAAGCCTTTTAAAAAAAAAAGATTGATAAGTTCAACATATATGGCACATACATTTTGGAAAAAATACTGTAATTCATTGATGTTTAAAAAGAAAAAATATATATATATCTTTTTGTTGTTGTTCAGTAGCCAAGTTGTGTCTAACTCTTCACAACTCCGTGGACTGTAGTACACCAGGTTTCCCTGTCCCTCCCCATCTCCCAGAGTTTGCCCAAGTTTGTATCCATTGAATTGGTGATGCCATCCAACCATCTCATCCTCTGTCACCCTCTTTTCCTTCTGCTCTCAACCTTTCCCAGCATCAGGGGCTTTTCCAACGTGTCATTTGTTCTCATCACATGGGTAAAGTACTGGAGCTTCAGCTTCAGCATCAGCTGAACATCTTTTAGATATATGAAATATGCTCAACATCACTTGTAAATAGAAAAATGCACATTAAGACTACAGGTAAGCCATTCAACAGCAGCAGAATACACATTTTTCCCAAGCACCCAGAGAAATTCACCAGGAAAAATAATATCCTGGACCATGAAATAAATCTCAGCAGACATATAGAAATTTAAATCATGCAATGTATATTTTCTGACTGTAATGAAATTACACTAGAGACAAATAACAGAAAGACAAGAGAAAAATCTCAAAACAGTTGAAAATTAAATAGCACAGTTCTAAATAATCCATGGTCAAAGGGAATTCTCAAAGGAAATTAAATACACAGAAACAAATGAAACTATGACATAAGAGAATGTGTAGAACACAGATAAATCAGTGCTGAAATGGAAATTCATAGCAATAAATGCTTACATAGGAAAATAGAAAAGTTCTCAAATCAGGAATCGAAATTCCTACTTCAAGAAACATGAAAAAAGAAGCCATAAACCCAAAGCAAGGAGGAAAAAGGAAACAAAAGCAGAAATCAGTAAATTTAAAACAGGAAAACAATAAGAAAATAATTAAACAAAAAGCTGGCTCTAAAAAAAAAATGATAAAATTGGTAAATCTCTTGTAAGATTGATGAAGGTAGAAGACAGAAGTCAGCAATATCATGAATATCGTGAAATGAAACAGAGAATTTCACTACAGATCCTGCAGCCACTGAAGGAAGAATAAAGGAATGAACAATTTTATTCTCATAAATTCAAGATCTTGAAAGAAAAAGAATAATTCTTTGAAAAGTACAAAATGCAACAAAGTCAAAGTAAACAATTTGAGTAATCCTAGAACTATTAAAGAAATTGACTTCATAATTAAGAGTACAGAAAAAGAAATGTCTAGGCCCAGATGGTTTTATAGGAGAATTCTATCAGATATTTTTAAAAAATTATTTTCCACAATCTCTTCTGGAAAACTAAGGAGAAAGGAACACTTTTTAACTCACTTTATAATGCTTATCATTACTCATATATCAAATTCAGACATAGTACAAAAAAAAGAAAAATATAGACCAATTTATTTCTCTGAAAAGTATCCACAAAAATCCTCAGCAAAAATATTAGAAAATCAACCCAAGAATTTGTAAAAAACAATGATGCATCATGTCCAGATGAAACTTATTTGAGGTGAACAGTTTTAAAACTTGAAAACTAGTCAATGTAGTCCATCATATCAACAGGATTAAAAAAAAGAAGAAAGAAAATTATGTGATTATATGCACAGTGATGAATAAAAAACATTTTTAAAACTCCAGAACCTTTCATGATAAAATCTCTCAGTAAACTAAGAATAGAGGAGCACTTCTCAATAAAGAGCTACTATTAAAAAAAAAAAAAAAGCCTGTACTAACATACTTAATGGTGGAAGAAGGAAGCTTTTCTCCAAGATTGGGAGTAAGGCAAGGGTGTCCACAGTCACCATGGTTGTTCAACATAGAATTAGAAGTTCTAGCTAGCACAATAAGGAAAGAAAAAGAAATAAAAGACATACACATTGTGAATGCAGGGGAAAAAAAACTGTTTCTATTTGTAGATGACATTAATGTTTAAGTAGAAAATCACAAGCAACCTATAAAAACAAAACAAAAATCTTTCAGAACTAGTTTAGTGGGTTCAGTAAGAGGGCAGGACAAAAATCAACACATAGGATCAATCATATTACTATACACCAAGAACAGAGATGAGAAAATCAAACTTTAAGAAACAATTCCATTTACCATTGCTCCAAAGAAAATGATATAAATATAGATATAATAAAATGTGAATATAAAACATGCACTAAAAGTTACAAAATTTTGAAAAAAATTTTAAAAGACTTAAGTAAATGGAAAAGAGTATTGTATTCATGAATTGGGAGACCAGACATTTTAAAGATGTCAAATTCTATACAGAATGCAAATCTTATCAAAATTCTAGCAAAGTTTGTTGTGTACATAGAGCAGTTTATTCTAAAAGCTATGTGGAAATACACAGAACCTAGAATACCTAAAACAATTTTGGAAAACCTAAAGGGGGTGAAAGGATTTCTCTACCCAAAGCTGACTTCCTATGTAGCTATAGTAATTAAGATAGTGTGGTGTTGGCAGAAAAATAGACCCAGTGGAAGAAACTGAAAACCCAGAAATAGACCCACAGAAGCACACAGTATCAAAGACTAAGTGATAAATTCTTAGACTTAACACCAATAAAATGATGCCTAAAAGAAAATTGAAAAGTTGCGCCTCACCAAAATTAAAAACCTTAACTCTGTGAAAGATCTGTGAAAAGGATGAAAAATCAAGCTACAAACTAGAGGAAAACATTCAGTTCAATTCAGTTTCAGTTCAGTCGCTCAGTCATGTCCAACTCATTGCGACCCCATGAATTGCAGCACACCAGGCCTCCCTGTCCATCACCATCTCCCGGAGTTCACGCAGACTCACGTCCATCGAGTCCATGATGCCATCCAGCCATCTCATCCTCTGTCGTCCCCTTCTCCTCCTGCCCCCAATCCCTCCCAGCATCAGAGTCTTTTCCAATGAGTCAACTCTTCGCATGAGGTGGCCAAAGTACTGGAGTTTCAGCTTTAGCATCATTCGTTCCAAAGAAATCCCAGGGCTGATCTCCTTCAGAATGGACTGGTTGGATCTCCTTGCAGTCCAAGGGACTCTCAAGAGTCTTCTCCAACACCACAGTTCAAAAGCATCAATTCTTCAGTGCTCAGCCTTCTTCAAGTCCAACTCTCACATCCACACATGACCACAGGAAAAACCATAGCCTTGACTAGACGGACCTTAGTCGGCAAAGTAATGTCTCTGCTTTTGAATATACTATCTAGGTTGGTCATAACTTTTCTTCCAAGGAGTAAGCGTCTTTCAATTTCATGGCTGCAGTCACCATCTGCAGTGATTTTGGAGCCCCAAAAAAATAAAGTCTGACACTGTTTCCACTGTTTCCCCATCGATTTCCCATGAAGTGATAGGACCAGATGCCATGATCTTCGTTTTCTGAATGTTAAGCTTTAAGCCAACTTTTTCACTCTCCTCTTTCACTTTCATCAACAGGCTTTTTAGCTCCTCTTCACTTTCTGCCATAAGGGTGGTGTCATTTGCATATCTGAGGTGATTGATATTTCTCCCGGCAATCTTGATTCCAGCTTGTGTTTCTTCCAGTCCAGCATTTCTCATGATGTACTCTGCATAGAAGTTAAATAAGCAGGGTGACAATATACAGCCTTGACGTACTCATTTTCCTATTTGGAACCAGTCTGTTGTTCCATGTCCAGTTCTAACTGTTGCTTCCTGACCTGCATACAGATTTCTCAAGAGGCAGGTCAGGTGGTCTGGTATTCCCATCTCTCTCAGAATTTTCCACAGTTTATTGTGATCCACACAGTCAAAGGCTTTGGCATAGTCAATAAAGCAGAAATAGATGTTCTTCTGGAACTCTCTTGCTTTTTCCATGATCCAGTGGATGTTGGCAATTTGATCTCTGGTTCCTCTGCCTTTTCTAAAACCAGCTTGGACATCAGGGAGTTCACGGTTCACGTATTGCTGGTCTGGCTTGGAGAATTTTGAGCATTACTTTACTAGCCATGTGAGATGAGTGCAATTGTGTGGTAGTTTGAGCATTATTTTGCATTGCCTTTCTTTGGGATTGGAATGAAAACTGACCTTTTCCAGTCCTGTGGCCACTGCTGAGTTTTCTAAACTTGCTGGCATATTGAGTGCAGCACTTTCACAGCATCATCTTTCAGGATTTGAAACAGCTCAACTGGAATTCCATCATCTCCACTAGCTTTGTTCATAGTGATGCTTTCTAAGGCCCACTTGACTTCACATTCCAGGATGTCTGGCTCTAGATTAGTGATCACATCATCATGATTATCTGGGTCATGAAGATCTTTTTTGTACAGTTCTTCCATGTATTCTTGCCACCTCTTCTTAATATCTTCTGCTTCTGTCAGGTCCAGACCATTTCTGTCCTTTATCGAGCCCATCTTTGCATGAAATGTTCCCTTGGTATCTCTAATTTTCTTGAAGAAGGAATGACAGGGCGGGTCATGGTGGAGAGGCCTGACAGAATGTGGTCCACTGGAGAAGGGAATGGCAAGCCACTTCAGTAGTCTTGCCTTGAGAACCCCATGAACAGTAGGAAAAGGCAAAATGATAGGATACCAAAAGAGGAGCTCCCCAGGTCAGTAGGTGCCCAATATGCTACTGGAGATCAGTGGAGAAATAACTCCAGAAAGAATGAAGGGATGGAGCCAAAGCAAAAACAATACCCAGTTGTGGATGTGACTGGTGATAGAAGCAAGATCTGACGCTGTAAAGAGTAATATTGCATAGGAACCTGGAATGTCAGGTCCATGAATCAAGGCAAATTGGAAGTGGTCAAACAAGAGATGGCAAGGGTGAACGTCGACATTCTAGGAATCAGCAAACTAAAATGGACTGGAATGGGTGAATTTAACTCAGATGACCATTACATGTACTACTGCAGGCAGGAATCTCTCGGAAGAAATGGGGTAGCCATCATGGTCAACAAAAGAGTCCGAAATGCAGTACTTGGATGCAATCTCAAAAACGACAGAATGATCTCTCTTCATCTCCAAGGCAAACCATTCAATATCACAGTTATCCAAGTCTATGCCCCAATGAGTAACGCTGAAGAAACTGAAGTTGAATGGTTTTATGAAGACCTACAAGACCTTTTAGAACTAACACCCAAAGAAGATGTCCTTTTCATTATAGGGGAGTGGAATGCAAAAGTAGGAAGTGGAGAAACACCTGGAGTAACAGGCAAATTTGGCCTTGGAATGCGGAATGAAGCAGGGCAAAGACTAATAGAGTTTTGCCAAGAAAATGCACTGGTCATAGCAAACACCCTCTTCCAACAACACAAGAGAAGACTCTACACATGGACATCACCAGATGGTCAACACTGAAATCAGATTTATCATATTCTATGCAAGCAAAGATGGAGAAGCTCTATACAGTCAACAAAAACAAGACCAGGAGCTGACTGTGGCTCAGATCATGAACTCATTATTGCCAAATTCAGACTTAAATTGAAGAAAGTAGGGAAAACCGCTAGACCATTTAGGTATGGCCTAAATCAAATCCCTAATGATTATACAGTGGAAGTGAGAAATAGATTTAAGGGCCTAGATCTGGTAGATAGAGTGCCTGATGAACTATGGAATACGGTTCGTGACATTGTACAGGAGACAGGGATCAAGACCATCCGCACGGAAAAGAAATGCAAAAAAGCAAAATGGCTCTCTGGGGAGGCCTTACAAATAGCTGTGAACAGAAGAGAGGCGAAAAGCAAAGGAGAAAAGGAAAACTATAAGCATCTGAATGCAGAGTTCCAAAGAATAGCAAGAAGAGATAAGAAAGCCTTCTTCAGCAATCAATGCAAAGAAATAGAGGAAAAGAACAGAATGGGAAAGACTAGAGATCTCTTCAAGAGGAAAATATTAGCAAATCATATATCCAATAAAGAACTAGTATACAGAATATATTTTTTTAAAAATCTCAGAACTCAATGATAAAAAGCTAAATAATCCAGTTAGAAAATGGGCAAAAGATATGAACAGAGATAGAAAGGGACAACAGAGAATCAGATGGTTGGATGGCATCACCGACTCAATGGACATAAGTTTAAGCAAACTCCCACAGATGGTGAAGGACAGGGAAGCCTTGTGTGCTGCAGTCCATGGGGTCTCAAAGAGTCAGACACAACTGAATGACTGAACAACAATCACGGAGGAAGATACAAATGGCAAATAAGCGCATAAAAAGAAGTTCAGCATCAATGTCTATTACAGAAATACAAATTAAAACCACAGTGAGATATCACCACATCTATCAAAGTGGCTAAAATATTTGGCAACATCAAATGCTGATGTGGATGGTACAGATTAGTCTGACATTGCTGATGGGAACATAAAATGGTTTGACCTCTCTGGAAAACAGACAATTTCCTTTAAAAATTAAATGTGTGACTATTATATGACCCACCTACATATCTATCCCAGAAAAAAATGAAGACTTAAGTTCACATATACACACACACAAAACCTATATGCAAATGTTTTCAACAAGTGAATGGCTAAACAAATTTCGTATCATGGAATATGGTCTCAGCAATAAAGTCTCACACAGAGAGAGAGAGAAATGAAATCTGAGTAATGTTAATGAATTATATCAGTGTCAATTTCTTGATTGTGATACTGTACTACAGTCATGGAAGACAGTACCACTGGGACAAACTGGAACAATAATATATAGAATCTCTCTTTGCTGTTTCTTATGACTGCATATCAACCTACACATCTCAAATTAATAAGTTTTTAAAAACTACAAGGAAGTTTTATTTTCTCATCTAAATGGGCAATCCTCAATTGAAGAGATGGTGGGAAAATAGATGTTTGTTTGCATTACAAAATTGTACAAAGTCTGTGAAGAGAAATTTAGCAATATTTATCAATATTTTAAAGTATTGTCTCTGTGATCCAGTAATCTTACTTCTGGGAATTTTTCCTACAGACATAACCGCATGCATGCAAAATATCATGTACAGAAAATTATGCATCAGGGCATTGTAAGTAATAACACAAGAATGGAAACTCACAAATTCTATCAAGAAGAGCCATTAAACAAACTATGATAAGCTATGATTCATCCACTGAAAAACTCTACAGCTGTAAACATATAGGCGCAGAATGTGGAAACAGCACATGAATATCAAAGATCTCCAGTACATATGTATCTTAGTCCAAGGTGCTATAATGGAATACCATAGATTAATGGTTTAAACAACAGAAATTTATTTCTCACCGTTCTGGAAGTTGGAGATCAGGACACCAGCATGACCATGTTCCAGCAAGAACCCTCCTCCTGGATTGTAAGTGGTAGTCATTTTGCTGTGTCCTCACATGGTGCAGACAGACAGAAAGGAAACTAGCTCTGTGTTTCATCTTATATTGGCCCTAATCCCATCATGTGGGCTCCACTCTTATGACTTAATTAACTTCCAAAGGCCTTATCTCCAAATACTATCACACTGAAAATCAGGGTTCAACATACAAATTTGGGAAGAATACAAACGTTCAACCCATGGCAATATTGTTAAGTGAACAAAATAAAAGCAAGGTTCAAACTGACATGGGTAGTCATCTGTCTTCTGTGTGATAAAGTACTCATCTGTATTTACATACGTAAAAACTAAGAAGATAAATCAGAAACTAAAGTTACTGCTTGTCAGAGGGCAGAGAGGAATGAGATGGACAGGAAGTAAGAATTCTGGATGATACCTTTTTATATCATTTTATTTTTGAAATATGTGAATGCATTATCTACATATAAAAAATTAGCAAGGAAAAGTATTGCTTCTGGATTACGTTATACTTACCCCTCTGAGCAGCTGAATTCTACAGTTGAACCAAAAAGAAAATCTGTCTTAACTTCCACTTTCCCATTGGGTAAGTCTCCTAGGTTTCTGCATTGCTTCTCTAGGAAGAAAATGAAATTAATGACTGATTACAATTACTGAATGGCAGTAATTGAGGGGAAAAGTCTGACTGATCAGCTTTAACTGCTACTTCCACATAAACACAGAAAATTTTTTCAAAACTTCTTTTTTAATAATTTTTAATATAAATTTATTTATTTTAATTAGAGGCTAATTACTTTACAATATTGTGGGTTTTGCCATACATCACCCTGACTTACTGAACTTTATATTTTGAGGAAAAATAAAAGTAAATATTTATCCCATTTTTTTGAATATTTTAAAAATTTTAAAAAGAAGAAAAAATATGCTTATATTTGGTGCCTCAGTTAGATCATTGTGATAATAAAGGATGGACAAGTTACATAAAGTATGTTCTAAAAATATCTGTCCTTGGTCACAGGGAAACAAGAGAAGGTAAAAGATTCTTTATTTTTACTGTTAGCAAAATATCTGTGTATATTCCCAACTGACTGGCTCCAAATACTGGCTTCAATTACTATAGGTGATGTTAATTTTGAAGACTACTTTCATCAAAGTAGTCTTTGAATTAAAGAATTTATTAAGTTCCTAAGAGAACTTTCCCCCCCAAATAAACACAAAAGTACAATGGATATACAGCTTGGACTAAAAAGAAAGTTGAGAGCCAAAGAATTGATGCTTTTGAACTGTGGTGTTGGAGAAGACTCTTGAGATCCAACCAGTCAATCCTAAAGGAAATCAGTCCTGAATATTCATTAGAAAGACTGATACTAAAGCTGAAAATCCAATACTTTGGCCACCTGTTGGAGGAACTGACTCATTAGAAAAGACCTGATGCTGGGAAAGGTTGAAGGCAGGAGGAAAACGGGATGACAGAGAACTAGATGATTGGATGGCATCACCGACTGGATGGACATGAGCTTGAGCAAGCTCTGAGCACTGGTGATGGACAGGGAAGCCTGGGGTTCTGCAGTCCATGGGGTCGCAAAGAGTCAGACATGATTGAGCGACTGAACTGACAGGTGAGAAAAATAAACTTTGATACCTACTAGCACAAAAAAAACATGATAGTCCCATGAGCCTCTATCATTACAAGTAACTGAACTTGAACTGATTCTGCTATAACCAGGAAGGCAGGTGTACTTCAGCGTAGTTCCAGTTTTAAAGTCTTTGTTATTCAACTTGTTTGGAGAAGCAAACTGTAAATTAGGTGGAGGACCACAGTCTCCTGGATACCAAAATGACAAGGAGAATCAAGTTATAGATTAGGACATAGCACCTCAATCATTCAGTAATAGGACTTTTAGAGCAGAGATCATGCTCCTCTTTATCATGACTCCTGCTACTCTGCTGTTCAGTGAAAACATAGGAAACAATCTATAATGTGGTGGGAGCCAGCGTGAGGAACTCCGCCCATGGCAAAGGTCATGAGGAAGGAAGCTTGGCATACGCAAAGGCGTGATCAAGCCTCAGGAAACCCCCTGTTCCCGAGCATCTACCCCCAATACCAGAGTACTTTACGGGGAGCTCTCCCCCATAACCATTTCTCTCAGAGAAGGAGTTAACGTGCAGCTCCAGTTAATAAAAATTCCTGGGCGTGATAAGAGTGTTTTAACTTACAAACTCTGAAGGTTCTCTGGCCTGCCTGATCAGGCTTGTCCGGCCGCATGTGATTGTTTACAGCCTCCCAACTGCGAGAGGCACGGGATGTTTTAAAACTTTCTAAATACAGACTCTTTTGAGAAGTTAGAAGATCATTAGTATAGTATTAGTAGGATGATTAGGAATTATATTGGTGAAGGGTTTTTTCATTTATCCTGCCAATAATTACTGCTAATTCCCTGCCCTGGGTGTGACAAGGATGTCTCAGTTCAAACCTCTCTGCTGACAGACTAGCTTGTGTGACAACCTCTCAACCATTAACCGCACAGAGAGATTGGAGTATTAGCATAGGGCTTTTTTCATTGATGAGTCAATGATTGCCATCAGGCCTCCATATCCTTAGGCACCTGGGAATATATTAATCAATATATTTGGAATATAGAAAAGGAAATATAGTAGGTTTTGATGTTAGCAATACTAGACTTTTGAGTTAATGAATCTTCTCTTTTGTTATAGATCACTGTACTTTGTTATAAATCACTATAAATCACTATGCTATGTAACTTTATCACTATCTTAAGACAAAATAGATCTTAAGGGGAACATTGGTGAAGGGTTTACATCTGTTGAGCCAATACTTGCTGCTAAATCTCCATATTCCTGCCCTTATAATGAATATAACTAGCATATAAGAGAAATAAGTATTAACCTTTAAGATAAATCATGTTAAACCTTAGGTTAAGTAAATTCCTTTCTTGATTGTAACTCACTACACCCTACAGGAATGCAACTTTATTTGGAGGGTGGCGCCTGATTTAAGAAAAAAATCACCCCTGGAAAAATAAGTTTTCTGGTTAACTGACCGGTATCAGAAAGAGCCATAAAATGTCAGCAGACCTCATGGCTAAAAGATGATGAAACTCATGAGACCTTTATATAATTGTATATGAAGCACCTGATTGTGACAAGGGTCAGGTCTGCTGACCCCCGTGTGACTCTGTATTCATCCCTATGTATAACAAAAAGGTATATAAACAAACCTGAAAAATAAAGAAATCGGATCAGTTTCTGGAAAGACTGATTCCCCCGTGTTGTTTCTTTCTCGCTCCCCGTTTTCCTGGCTGAATTCCCATCTGAAATGTGGGTACTCACCAAGCCTGCTAATTCTGCCTGGGCTTCTGAGATCAGACCAGGGAGGCCTCAGTGCCTCCTCTCCTTTGGGAGAATGGAAAGATGCCTGTGGCCTACATAGGTGGTGATTGGTATTCCATGTAAACCAGTTGCTCAGCCTCTTTTCTCCACTAATTCTCCTACTACACTATCTGTTTCTAATCTCCCTCTATATCTGTAATTAAATAAGTTTTTTCCAGGACGCCGACTCCGTCCCCACCTTCGAATCACCCTGGATCCACTGGGGCTGGACCCTGGCAATAATGCATGTTTGTTGTTTGATAACAATGAAAATAATAATGGAAAAAGTCAGAAAAATTCATCCTTCCTCTCCCATATATGTGATAATTTGTCAGAAAATGGATGAACGGACATGAATTTCATCATTCTATTAGATTCCCCAATCTACATATTCAGACACTGGCATTTATACCTTGCCATGCAATCCTATCTTCTTGCCTGAGAAATAATACATATTTTAGCAATAACAGCAATACATAAGATTAGTTGGCTCAGGAGTCAAAAATGAGGAGACATTTCCTTATGTCCTTTTGGACCTTTGGAATTTTGGGATTTTTTTTCTTTTTTTCCCTCTACTAGTTCTTTTTTAAACTTGTTTTTTAATTGGAGGAAAATTGTTCATGATGTTGTGTTGGTTTCTGCCATACAACAATGTGATCAGCCACAGTTATATATGTGTCCCTTCCCCCCATCCCACCCTTCCAGGTCATCACAGAATGCCAGGCTTGTCTCCCTGGGTTATGTAGCAACTTCTCACCAGCTAGCTATTTTACACATGATTTTAAATAGACTATGTATCTGAAAATAAAATGTTTTTCAAAAAGCATCACAAGGTAGAGATTCATTAAATCCTTAAAAAGTAAAGCCTTAATTCTACCTCCCTTGGAATAATTAAAGGGATGCATAATTACACCCAATTCACTATTTTCTAAAGAACCACACAGGCAATGAAAACCCTTCATGGTCAGGTGGCAGATAATATGTGTTTATTCCAAATCATGATTTGCTTTGTGGTTAGATCTTTTGAAAGGTCCCTGGAAAGAAAGCTCTAAAAAGGAGTATTAAAAGTGACCATAATAAACCTTTAGTGCTGGGGGAAGGCAGTGGGTTATAATAAATTTCCCTAAATTTCAAGTGGTCAAATACACTCCACAATGTTAAGGATGGGTATCTTTTAGACAACTCTTACAACAGGATGTGCTGATGAACTCAGTTGTATGGTGACAATCTGACCTCATTTTCCCATTACTTACCAAATACAGAAGCCAACAGACCAGCAACCAAGGTCATTTGTAACAGAGTTGGATCAGAGACTTTCCACAGCCCAGAGAAGGGCCTGGCTGCCATTTTCCTTTTTGTGTCAAGGACCCCATGTGGAACTCTTATAGGATGCATGATCTGATGTTTCCTCAATATCTCTCTGTTGGAAGAACTCATCTTAATAAATAGTTATTGAATTTCTCCTTGTAAAGGGCTACAAAAAATCTCATGGGAACCATCCCTTCAAGGAGATTACAATTGAGTGCAGAAGATAAAACATTAAGCACAAATATTTGCAATAAAAGATAGCATATATCTGTTTCAGGAGCATCCTCAGGAGGATAGCTAAATCCAGGTAAAGAAATGGGAGTGGGCTTTATGGACATGGCTGCATCTGAGGTGGCAGACACTGCTATGAAATTGGAGCATTGGATGCAAGACATTTTATGTCAAAAATGAAGATACAGAAAAACATAACAGTGAGGTATATAAGATAAAGATTATTCCTGGGCAATATTAATTAGTGCTTCCATTTTTTTGGCAGGTAAGGAATGTGTGGTAGAGACAAAATGGTGAAAGATAGGACTGATTAGAACTGGGATTTTTTGAGTTTTCAGTGCCAAGGTTAGGAGTTTGGATAGGTAATGGACAGCCATTGATTTTTTTAAGTGACGTGATTACTGTGCTTTGGGGATCACTATGACAGCTGTGAACAACATAGATTGAAAGAGGCAGAGAGAGGAGACAGGGAGATTAAGAAAATTATTGCAGTTGGCCAGATAAACCGATGGAGATGCTCTGAACAAGGAAATGGCACAGGAATCAGGGAAGTGGAAGCAAATGAAAGAAAAGTGAGAAGTGATGAGACAGAGGAAAGGAGTTACACCTACTGATCTATTATTTACCAACTTATATATCTATCTATAGCGATGTACATTTCTTATGGCAGCTATCAACAAGAACAGTAATCCTTTGGGTCAATTCAAACTTTTCAAAGCATCAGTTTTGCCACCAAAAAGAAAGGAAAGGGGGGGGGGAAGAGAAGAGAGGGGGAGAAAGGAAGGAAGGAGGAAAGGGGAGAGGCATTCCTGGTGTTTTTCTTGGTTCTGGTCATTCATTAATCAGAGACCTCTTTAATGGCTGGCCCTATTGGGCCATTTTTACCCCTTAGTTAGGGGATAAAACCTCACATACCTTAGTTTACTTAAGAAATAGTCTTTATATCTAAAGTGATATATAAAATTGTTGTTGTTTAATCACTAAGTCACGTCCAACTCTTTGCAATCACATGGACTGTGGCCTGCCAGGCTCCTCTGTCAGTGGCATTTCCCAGGCAAGAATACTGGAGTGGGTTACCATTTCCTTCTCTAGAGGATCGTCCCAACCCAGGGATTGAACCTGCATCTCCTGCTTGTTTATCACTCTTTACCACTGAGTCACCTGGGAAGCCTGATATATGAAATTAACTTTTAGTAAAATACAAAATTTCACTTTTTACTCTAAAAACTGACATAGATTGAGATGGTTTCATATTACCATTAACCCTTAATTATACTAATTGTCAGCAGATGCCCACTTAAGTCAAAGCAGTTTTCTATTTTTCCCAAAGCTGTCACTATGCTCCTTGCTAGGCGGGGAAGCTTATGGTACCTCTCACATTGTACGCAGCAGCTTAACTCTCTTTTTTTCCAAATGTATACACAGTTCGTTATGTGATAAAGGTAGCATTTCAAGTAAGAGTAGAAAGATGAATTTTTACACTGAATAGTGTTGACCTAATTGGGGGGAATAGCTGGATTTCTACCTCACAGTATTACAAACAAATTCCAAATGGAGTTATATGCACACGAAAAATGAAACTATCTGAGATGTTCATAAGAAATCTTTGCCCAGTCTTTCAAAAATATACTAGGAGAAAAATGTCATGAGATCCTGAATCCATAAAAGAAAAGATTGCTGCTACATGATGTCCTCCCTCCTTTGAATATTTTGTTTAGGTACATTTTGTATGCAATAAACCCATGTTCAAATGCGCAATCTGGTGGTTTAATCCTTGTGGCACCTGTGAAGCCACTGCTCCAGTGAAGACAGTTCCCCTTCATCAACCACAGTCTTCCCCTCGTCATCCAGCCCTCCAGCCTCTTCCAGTTCCCTCCACACCCTTCCCCAGCAACCTCTGGCCTGCTGTCTGTCACTGAAGGGTAGTTTGCATTTTCTAGAAAGCTGTGTGACCAGAAAACATACAGGTATACTCTTGTCTGGTTTCTCGCTCTCATAGAATTATTATGAGATATATCCACATTGTTGTGTGTATTCGTGCTATATTGGTGCTTCTTTTGTATTCCTGAATGATACTCTACAACTGCATCAGTATGTGCTTATCCATTCATCCATAAATAGGCATTTGGGTATTTTTCTTTGTGGGGTTGAAGCCAGAGCTACTGTGCGCATGGTATGCAAGTCATTGTGAGGACAGGTGTTTGCAGTTCTTCTAGAGGATGCCTAGGAACGGAATGGCTAGGTCACGTGGTAAGTTGTTTTACTGCTGAAGGGAACTGCCCACGTGTTCTCCATGACGGCTGCACCATGTCACATTCCCACCAGCAGCTTGAGGGATTCCAATTTCTCTGCATCCTCACCAAGACCTGTCACTGTTGGTCTATCTGATGGTAGTCATCCTCACGGATGTGCAGTGGGATCTCACTGTGGTTTTGATTTGTGTCCCCCTGTGATGAATTATGCTGTACAACTTTTCATGTGCTCATTGGCCATCTGTATCTCTTCCTTGGTGAAATATCTATTCACATGCTTTGCTCATTTTTTAAATTTTTAATTGGAGGATAATTGCTTTACAATGTTCTGTTGGTTTCTGCCATACAACAACATGAATCAGCCATAAGTATACATATGCCCCCACCCTCTTGAACACCTCATCCCATTCATCTAGGTTGTCACAGAGCACCAGGTTGAGCCGCCGGTGATATAGAGTAACTTTCCACTAGCTATCTATTTTAGCAGTGGCTTAGCTCTTTGATTGAGTGAAGACTCAAGTCACACTAACTTTCTAAATCTTGCAATCACACCACTCCTCCCCACTTATCTCCTGCATGTTCACCCAATCCCCCTGCCTCATTCCACATGCTCTATTCATGACTTCAATTCTGCCAAAAATTCAGTCAACACAATAGCAAATTTGTCTATAACAAGTAATGTGGAGTATATATGGAATGAGTCAGCCTGTTCTACAAGCATGCAGAAATGGAAATCTAAATCTCTGAGTCATTCACATCACTCCACTTCTGCGGCACAGGGTCACCATCTGTTTGCTTGAGACTGAGGGGGTCTTCTAGGATGTGAGGCTTTCAGTACTAAAACTGGGACAGCCCCAGGAGAGGCGGGACCACTGACCGCCTTTGTCTAGTCCCCATCTGGGCTGTCTCCTTACCACCTTCCTCTAAGGCAGAGGGAGCTGTCACAAGACAATTTGTACATGATGAAAACCAAACTCCAAGCTCACAGAAGTATTCAAAAGTATTAAAATCTTCCCAAGGAAAAAGAAAAAACTGTAGTTTGTCAGTAAGCCAGCAATTTGCTAGCTATAGTAAACTGGTCATTTAATGAAAGGAATAAAAAGTCTTAAAATACTAAAATGTTGGCAAAAAGAGTAAATGGCTTTAAATTTTTGTAATGACACTTTAAAGTGAAAATGCCTTCTAAATAACTCCATATTTGTACTTAAATTTATAAGAAACATGTATGCATTGAATGCACATTATAAATAATAGCTCTGCCATGTGATCAGTGCATTGGACAGTCTCAAAATGATGTTAAAAAGTATATTCTCATGACTATCTTCAATTGAAAAATATTTGTATTCTTCAATATATTCTGAAATTTTCAAACACTTTTCCACTGTCTTACTAGTTCACATCTTAGCTGTCTACATCATCAACTCTTTCACCCTTTCCTCCATTAAATCCCACTCATTTTCCAGACACATCTCAAACATTGGTCCTATCCGAAATTTCAGCTTCCATTTTCCAGTTACAATTTAGTGCTCATAATTCTAATTGCGACTTGGATTACAGCTAACGTCAAAAGTCTGTCTTTCAGCTAAACCAAAAGCTCCTTGAAGTGAGAGGGTGAAAACCCTCTCATTTATCACCGCCTTGCACAGAAAAGGTGCTGAACAAATATTTTCTAAATTTAATTTCAAAAGTATACAGTGACAAAATATGCTTTAAAGAGGAAAAAGGAAAAAATGCTTCATGTCCATTTCTATCCGTGTGTGTGTGTGTGTGTGTGTGTGTGTGTGTGTGTGTGTGGTCAGATTGTATTTATCTTAAAGATATTGTTTAGTCACTAAGCTGTGTTCGACTCTTTTGCAACCTCATGGACAGATGGGATTTCCCAGTCAAGAATGGGTTGCCATTTCCTTCTCCAGGAGCTCTTCCTGACCAATGGATTGAACCAGCATCTCTTTATTTTAATAAGATACTACCAGGTGATTTTATTGTAGGTTCCAAGGTTCCCCTTTCCCATCTTTAACCTAAGTCAATGTCATCAACCAGTTAATGGAAAGCAATGACATAAGACCAGTAAAAAGAGAATGAGAGAGAGGAATAAAAAATGTTTCTTCTTTCTCTGCAGCTCACTGCCAAGTTAGGCAATGATAGTGAATGGAAAGTGATGGGAAATTATTTCACTCATTTTATCTCAACCTATCTAGGCCACAGCCAAAGTGCTATCTACAGAGGAGGACAGTGTGTGGCCAGTAGCCACACGTGAGCTCTGAAATCAGGCCCAGGCCATGTGGGTTTTACTCCTGGTTCTACCACATGGGAAATGTATTCCCACGGCAAGATACTCAGCTCTCTAAGCCCAAATTTCCTCTATAAAAAACTACACAATTCTCTCAAAATTGTTGAGAAAATTAAATAAGAATATTTTCTGTAAAGGGCTTGGCATAGTCACTGAAACTGCCGTGGTGCTGGCAGCTGTTAAACCTAGGGAAGAAAGGAACAGAACTGGAATTAGCGTGTGACTTTGCTAGAAGGTGAACTCCTAAAAGACAAAACATCATCACAATAATGATCTAAACTTATAACGACCGGTGGCTGCAATTCCAGGAGTCTTTAACTCAGCCCTGGTGCAGAGGAAGGCACGCTGGACTTCAGCCAGAAGCCTTGGTCTGGCCTTCACTATGGCTCGTGGTAATAGAGAAACCCAGCCACATACCCAGAGCATGGGGCACCCATGGAGCTCTATCCTGGGCTGCTTCTTCCCTCACTTTAACTGTCTTCCTGGGAGGAACTCACCAGCTCCCTGACTCTGACCATCATCCATGAATCATTCACAGATCTCTGGGCCCAGCTATCTCTGGTTTTTATGGAGCATGTATGTTAATAAAAATCTTAGAAAATAAAAGCCTTATTCTACCCTCTTTCATCCCACATGTAATCATTTTATAAAAAGCTTTACTGAGAAATAATTCACAAACCACAAATTTCACCTACTTCAAGCATAAAATCTGTGGCTCTTAGTACATTCAGAGAGTTGTATAACCATTACCACCATCTGATTTTTGAATATTTTTATCACTCCCAAAGAAATGCTATACCCATTAGCAGTCACTCCCCACGTCTATCTCCTTCCCAGGCCCTGGCAACCACTAACTTACTTTCCATCTCTGTGGATCTGTGTATTCCAGACTTTTCATATAAACAGAATCATATAGTATGTGGGTTTTTGTGACTGGTTCCTTCACTTAGTATAATGTTTTAGGGTTCATTGATATCATAACTTTAGTACTTCATTCCTTGTTATGATTGAATAGTATTCTTCTCTATGACTATTCCACCTCTTGTCTATCCATCCTTTAGCTAATGGACATTTGAGTTGTTTCCACTTTTGAGCTATTAGGAATAATTCTGCTATGAACATTCATGTACATTTTTGTGCATAGACACTTGTTTTCATTTTTCCTTGGGTGTATTTCCTTTTTTCTAGGACTAGAATTGCTGGATCATACAGTGACTCTAGGTTTAATATACTGATGAACTGCCAAATAATTTTCCAAAGTGACTGCATCATTTTACATTCCCAGCAGCAGTGAACGAGGGCTTCAGTTTTTCTGCATTATCCCTCAACACTTGCAATTGGTTGTCTTTTTTAATTTAGCCACCTTAGTATGTATGAAGTGGTACCTCATTGTGGGTTTGATTTACATTTCTCTAATGTCTAATGATGTTGAATATTTTTATGTGCTTATTATTATATGGATACCTTCTTTATAAGAAATCTCTGTTAAAAATCATTTGCTCGTTTCTGATTGGGTTAATTGTCTTTTTGTTTCTAAGTTATATGAGGTCTTTATTATATTCCAGATACAAGTCACTTGTCATCCTGTGGGATTTCTATTTATTCTTGATGGTGTCTTTTGAAGCACAAGTGTTTTTAATTTGGATGAATTTGTAATTTATTTTTTAATTGTGTTGCTTATGTGTCAAAGAAACCATTGCCTAACTCAACGTGAAGATTTTATTCCTATGTGTTTAGGAATAAAAGTGTTAAACACTTCTAAGTATTTCACCGTTCTAGTTCTTCTGCTTGTCTGAGATCCATTCTGAGTTTGGGTGTTTTCGGTTTTTTGGTTTTTTTTAATGCTTCTGCCTATTCTAGCTACTTTACTTTCACTCTCCTTTTACTACCAGTTTAAGTCAAAACAGATGCAGCCGAGGAAAGGAGTGGGTGAAATGAATGAATTCACAACCAAAATGCAAGTATGCCATGCTCAACCAAGGTAGAAGAGAATTTCAAGGCAGAAGAGAACAATGCCAATTACAGAAAGTGAGGGAGAGAAAAGAGGAAGTGAGGAAGACTATGATTTCATGCTTAAAAGACTGAATAGAGGGTTGCCAGTATCCACTTATCTACAAGTCTTGCTTTCAAAGACTGGTGACAGGTGGATGAAATCTCCAAAGAGAAACCTAACACATTTGCTGAATGTAGGCTCTGAAAACCAGACCTTCTATGCCCTACTTCCTCACTGGACCACCCTTGTCTTTCCAGCAAATCTGAGTTACTTCCAGCTTCTTCTCCCAGACGTGAGACATAGGCAGAAAACCAACAAACACACATATTTTAGAATCAGTAAAAATAGAATCTTACACTCCTGATTTACTTTCCAATTTATTTCATTGGTAGGCATTATTTTCTCCCTATCTATAAGCAAATAATCAAGTCTTCAAAAATTTTTAAATATTTTTCAAGTCCCACAAACCGTTTTCTTTCTACCACAAAACACAGGGATCCTGAAAAGATTTCTGATGAACAGACACTTGATTATTTCTCTCTGCCTTATCCTTTGAAGCCTTCACTCCTCAGACAAAAACATCGGTCTCTTCCTTAAGGTAATCTGAGTGCTTAGTAAATTACTTACCTGTAGGTTTCTGAACGAGAAACAGACTCCACAGTGTTGCCTTGATTTCTTTCTCTCAGAATGAGTTACCTTTGATCTGATATTCTTAGCCCTCTCTATAACAGAATTTATCACAGCATCCTTGCCTTTCAAGCAAGTGCTCAGCTGAAAATCCTCTGAGTTCCAGCAATGTGATTGGTGGCTGGCTGGTCAGGTAAAAATGAGCGGTTGGTGTAGATAAGAAGTAACTGTTAATTGTCCTTGCAAATTATTAACTGCAGAGAAAAGTGGCAGTGGATACTTAATTTCCTCCTTCCCCTTAACAAGTCTTCAAATTGATAACATGTCATAATAGTTCATTGTTCCCTTTGCTTACCTTACCCATGAGGGATAATTAGAAGGATGATTCCCATGACCTAACCAAAAAAAGAACAGTGTTCACTGGGAAAGAAAATGTAGAACTGGAGGCTAGGAAAGCTGGATCTATGATATCTTCCTGTCCTGGGGACTGGGTTTTATTTGCTGAAAAATGAAAGCATTAAAACCTGCTATTCCTAACTCAGAGTGTTAGACGAAGAACTAGCTCCTATAATTAAGTTTAAACAATGCATAAATAAAATCCATCTTAAAGCTCATCTCACCAGCAGCAATTGAGACAGTGCATAAATGTGTGTGCTAAGTCGCTTCAGTTTTGTCCAACTCTTTGTGACCCCATGGACTGTAGCCCGCCAGGCTCCTCTGTCTATGTGTTTCTCCAGGCAAGAATACTGGAGTGGGTTGCCATGCCTTTCTCTAGGGGACCTTCTTGACCCAAGAGTCCAACCTGTGTCTCTTGTGTCTCCTGCATTAGCAGGTGGATTCTTTTACCTCTGAGCCACCTGGGAAGCCCATAATACATATTACATGATCCCAATTATAAAAAGAAATAAATCAACCCCAAGCTTGTAATTGGACTTCCTGGGTGACTCAGTGGTTCAAGGTCCACTTGCCAATGTAGGAGATGAAGATTCGAACCCTGGGTTGGCAAGATCCCCTGGAGAAGGAAATGGCAACACACTCCAGTATTTTTGCCTGGAAAATTCCATGGACAAAGGAACGTGGTGGGCTACAGTCTGTGGGGTTGCAAATAGTCGGACATGACTCAAGTGACTGAGCATGCAAGCTAGTAATTAAGGAGGCACACTTATTTCATAAAACTATAAATAACATAAAGGAAGTGACCACTACACATCAAGAAGGATAATGATGGAGGCATGACGTAATCATGTAAGACAAAGTTGCGGCAGACAGAATTGGAGCCTTTCTGAAGTAAATTGCAGATATGTTTCAGAGGTGGATAGAAACTGAATAGATAAGAAATACTATGATATTGAACCAGAGTCTCCCACACGCTGAGTAGGAGCATCTATGCTGTCTTAGTTTCCAAACACTCTTGAAAGATTTGGATTCAAAAGTGAGGACTTGATTAAAACCATCACATAGGTACATAGATTGTTAGACCTTAAAGTGTGATACAAATGTCATCATTAAACATCTGTATCCTCAAATATTACCCATGGCAAAGGTGTTCTGACTATATGTGCCCTTTTGCTGGAGCCAGATCCTCTCAGGGCTTTGTAATTTCAGTGTGAGGGCATTTATGCATTTGCTGATGAGATCTTTAATATTTTCTTCTTTATAGCAAAACTTCAGAAGTAACTGTTAGAATCCCCAGTCTGTTCCTTCTGATTCTAACTCTATCTCTTTGTCACTTTGTTCACTATTTACTTTTCTGACGTGTCCTCTTCTTATGGATCTAATTGCAGGCAATCCTTGAAGATTGTTTTTATCCATGAATTTTTTGTTTTTTTCTTTTGTCTATGGATTTTTTGTCTTTGGAGAGCATTCTCAATGTCCATGTAGAACCACATATTTTGGGGGTATAAAGTTTTAAACACAATATCAAAGGTGAAAACAAAGGGGAAAATGCTTAACTCAAGCATAATTTTTACACCACTTACACCTTAAACAGTAGAAAAGATAATAAAATAATTAAAACATATATAACAAATTAAGACAATGCTATAAAGAGAAAAGACTTTTTTACAAATCATTCCAAAAATAGAACTAGGACATGAAAATGTGGACAAAGAACAAGTAAATCAAAAAAAGGAGCTATTTCATAGGTTGGGTTAACTGATAAATAGTTCATACTTTCCCTTTCCTGAGAAATAGATTCAAAGGTGGAGGCTGCACGCAGATGGGTCATTCAGGAGTCCTTTCAGGAACAATGCCTTAAAGGCATGATGGGGCCAGGATTGGGTGGAGGGACAAGCTGACCTGGGACGCAGTGGCATCAGAAGTTACAGCAGATCCCCCAGGCATGCAAAAGATGGAAGATCAAGGTCAAGGGAGGTGAGCCTTTGAAACACTGTATCAACTTGTGAATAATTATCAGATGCCCTCAAGGAGAGATTGCAAATTTAGGTGAGGTAGTTCCCCCAAAATGCCTTACGGTGGTTAAAAATCCAGATTCTCAGGCTCTGTCCCCTAAAGAAATACACCTGGTAAGGCTTTGAGGATCTGAAATATTCCTGAAATGGCCCTAGTGATTCTCATATGCAACAAATTGGAGAACCACAAATCTAACGGAGATGCTATTTATTCATTTCTCTATGTATTCCATGGTCTATCTTTGTTTCAAAATAGAGCTTTAGTAGCTATTTATCTGAATATCAGTAGCTTCAGTTCAGTCGCTCAGTCGTGTCCTACTCTTTGCGACCCCATGAATCGCAGCACGCCAGGCCTCCCTGTCATCACCATCTCCCAGAGTTCACTTAGACTCACGTCCATCAAGTCCTTGATGCCATCCAGCCATCTCATCCTCGGTCGGCCCCTTCTCCTCCTGCCCCCAATCCCTCCCAGCATCAGAGTCTTTTCCAATGAGTCAACTCTTCCCATGAGGTGGCCAAAGTACTGGAGTTTCAGCTTCAGCATCATTCCCTCCAAAGAACACCCAGGGTTGATCTCCTTCAGAATGGACTGACTGGAGCTCCTTGCAGTCCAAGGGACTCTCAAGAGTCTTCTCCAACACCACAGTTCCAAAGCATCAATTCTTTAGTGCTCAGCCTTCTTCACAGTCCAACTCTCACATCCATACGTGACCACAGGAAAAACCATAACCTTGACTAGACGGACCTTAGTCGGCAAAGTAATGTCTCTGCTTTTGAATATGCTATCTAGGTTGGTCATAACTTTTCTTCCAAGGAGTAAGCGTCTTTTAATTTCATGGCTGCAGTCACCATCTGCAGTGATTTTGAAGCCCAAAAAAATAAAGTCTGACACTGTTTCCACTGTTTCTCCATCTACTCCCCATGAAGTGATGGAGCTTACCTCCTTTCAAATGCATCAATCTCAACTTATGCTTTAATAGATCAACCAACTCAGTTCTTATAAAAGGCTATACCTTTGGCTGTTGAAAGTAGAGGTTTGCAGTTGGTGATGGTGTTGTCCATGATGTTATTCATTTCTTATAAAGTAACCTGAGATCAATCATAATTTTCTATTTAATATTACCTGTTTTAGTAAGAGCAAATATGGCCCTCAGTCAGAAATGTGTTTAGTTTTATCAACCAACAGGAAATATATAACCATTTCTCATTTTTTCCTTGATGGAATGTTTAGATTATGAATCTAAGTTTTGGGACTTCCCTGGCAGTCCAGCGGTTCAGATGCCTCACTTCTACTGCTGGGGGCATGGGTTCAGTCCCTGGTTGGGGAACTACAATCCCACATGCCATGTGGTGCAGCCAAAAATTAAAGTAAGTAAATAAACCTAAGTTTAATGAATTTTCTGCTTCTCTTCCGGCATTTCCTTCTTTATAGATTTAATTCTGAAGCAATCATGGAGTGTCTTGACTTCACATTTCTGTTTTAGCAACTTTAAGGTATAAATTCTCTGCCCATTATCACTATATTGCCCTTTGGCTCCAATTACAGACAACTGTGATAATGAACATTTCCCCTTTGCAGTGAGCATGATGCTAAGCTTTCTCAGCAGAGGGTGCTAAGGGAACATTGTAGGAAGAAGGTATCTCCTGCTGTTTCCTGCTGCTTCACAGTAGGTTAGCATCGTGAGTGTGAGGTTATCTAGCAGCAGTCAGCCCCAGTCCTTGCCCAGAATGCAGAATTTCATGGTAATTTTGCAGCCGTGAACTGGCCTGGCCACCAGCTTCCTATAGGTTCTCCTGACAGGGATGCTATGCCAGCCCTTCTGCCATACCAGCACTCTGTCTGGATGTCTGCACACCCGGCTGCCAGTTGCCATGTGCCTACACCCATCTCTGTCTTGTAGGCTCGCAACTGGGTTCCCTGTCACTCTGCACACCTATGCTCCTGGCTACCACAGGCAGCCACTGCACACACAAAGAATGCTCTAGTGCCCCAGGCCAGCTGCAGGCCCACAAGCAGTCACCAGCTGCAGCTCAGTTACTCTGCCTGCACGCCCAAGGGCTGGTTTCTATAGACCAGCTCCGGTTCAGGCAACTTACTGAACTTCTCTGGCATCTAATAGGTTACAATTATGCCTTTTCCATCAAGATCTAAACCCAAACATCAGAAAAGGACCCCCTTTGAAGTTTGTCCTGCTTGAGTACCTTCCTGCTGCCCTAGTGAAACATATAGAGTTTTCTTAAAGCCTAAAGTTTCTCTTGTATCAAAATTTCACCATTCCTTATATTAAACTTTCCCCATTTAAATCACTGTGTCGTTTCTTTCTTTCCAGATCAAACCCAGATGGATACATGTACATTTTGGTACACATTAAAAATGGATATAATTTAAAACTTATAATACCCAAGCTCCTGTCAGGTGAGCTAGATGACATCTAATGGTTTTAAGAAAAACAAATATTTTCGGAAATAAAAATTTTAAATTACGTAAACTCATGTAGACTATCTCAATATACTTTGAACATAGGAAGGAGGACTCATCAAATTTTTAAATATGCAAATAGATTCATTATCATACCAGAAAATTTATTATTTGCCTAAAATTGGTGGAAGAACTAGGAAGAATAATTCCTGAATTCACATGAATTTTAGAAAATAACATGCCCTTTTTTTGGTTCCCATAAATACAAAATGGCAGTACAATCAATATAGTCTCCCTTTAGCTAAAATTTTTCTTGACAGAACCTATGATTTACCAATTTACTTCTCCCCAAGGTTATTAAATCTAAAATAGAAATAATTCACTTTGTTGTAATTCATTTTCCTATGGTCAGAAAATATTTGGCAGCAGAGGCTTTGTAATTGACTTCTCTTAGGCCAAACTAAACTTTAGCACCAAATTAACAATTCACATAACTGTATACACTTTTACTCACAATATGATTATTCAGCACCACTATGAGCAAACCTCTGAGTGAAATACAAAGATGAACTAATCATAGTGGAAGGGAAAATGCTGTTAAAACAAAGACATGCAAATCCTCTGCATTCTAAGAAAGGGAGCAACTATCTCAGGAAAGACTGAAAGTTCTCTCAGAGTTGATAGTGCAAAAGTAATGTGATAGAAATAGACCAGGAGGTCGAGGGAGAAAACAGAATTCAAAGAGAATATAGAAGCAGTAACCTTTTCATCTTGCATGATAGAAGTTCAAGTAAACAAGCAGGCAGAAGACCAGAAACCGTTTCTCTGGAGACCTGGGACAGCAACAGAGAAAACACTAATAACCACTGAGATCTGGGGAGTCCCTACCCTGTACTTGGGCTTCCCTTGTGGCTCAGGTGGAAAAGAATCTGCCCGCAATGCGGGAGACCTGGGTTCGATCCCTGGGTTGGGAAGATCCCTTGGAGAAGGGAAAGACTACCCACTCCAGTATTCTGGCCTGGAGAATTCTACGGACATTACCGTCCATGGGGTCGCAAAGAGCCGGACAGGACGGAGCAACTTCCACTTTCACTTTCACCTTCACCGTCTACTTGTCAGGAAATAGGCCATCCGAAAGCTCAGTGGCTCAAAGTAGACAGAAATTTATTTGTCTTTCACGAAAGAGGAGTCATTAAAGGCATTTAGGATGGTCAGCTGTTCTGACCACATGATCAACAGTGGGGAAATTAGCCAAGATGGCGTGTTCAGGCTCTCTCGCCCCAAGTTTTGTAAATAATGGCTATGTAACAGGTGAGATCATTTGTAGCCCTACACACGACTGCCTTGTGCTGCGCAGATATATGAGCTCCACCAATACAGTGGCAGGAATTACTGCTGCGTCATGGCTGTGTCTGTTAGGTCAGCCACAAGCGGAGAGAATATAATGTGAATACTTCCAGGGCTGCTGCATCAGCCAGGAGAGAATACTGTGTTATGGCTGTTGTGTCAGCCAGGAGAGGGCTGTGTTATGTTATGTCTGCTGCTACAGCTGCCGTGCCAGCCAACAGAGAATAAACACCTCTGCAGTCCCTGCGGTTCTCGCATCTTCTTTCATCCTCCCAGCTCGCACCTTGCCCACCCTGGGTTCAGCAAACAGTGCAGACGGTGTGAGCAGCAAGACATCTGGCACTTTGAACAGGATGAAGAGCAGTACTTCAACTAAAGACCAGATTCCTTCTTCCTTGTTGCTTCAGCATCCCACAGGATGCTATCCTCCTAGTTCAGTTCAGTTCAGTTCAGTTGCTCAGTCGTGTCCGACTCTTTGTGACCCCATGAATCGCAGCACGCCAGGCCTCCCTATCCATAACCAACTCCCAGAGTTCACTCAGACTCGCGGCCATTGAGTCAGTGATGCCATCCAGCCATCTCAACTTCGATCGTCTCCTTCTCCTCCTGCCCCCAATCCCTCCCAGCATCAGAGTCTTTTCCAATGAGCCAATTCTTCGCATGAGGTGGCCAAAGTACTGGAGTTTCAGCTTTAGCATCATTCCTTCCAAAGAAATCCCAGGGCTGATCTCCTTCAGAATGGACTGGTTGGATCTCCTTGCAGTCCAAGGGACTCTCAAGAGTCTTCTCCAACACCACAGTTCAAAGCCATCAATTCTTCGGTGCTCAGCTTTACTTCACAGTCCAACTCTCTCATCCATACATGACCACAGGAAAAACCATAGCCTTGATTAGATGGACCTTAGTCAGCAAAGTAATGTCTCTGCTTTTGAATATGCTATCTAGGTTGGTCATAACTTTCCTTCCTGAGGAGCAAGCGTCTTTTAATTTCATGGTTGCAATTAAGCACGGCAGAAATTGGCTCACCAGCACTATGTCTGCATTTCAGCCCTGACTCTGGGGATAAAGGAAGCAAAGAGCAAGCAGCTTCTTACTCCCAACCCCTTCCCACGTTTCATTTCAGTTCAGTTCACTTCAGTCGCTCAGTCGTGTCCAACTCTTTGCAACCCCATAAATCACAGCACGCCAGGCCTCCCTGTCCATCATCAACTCCCAGAGTTCACTCAAACTCATGTCCGTCAAGTCGGTGATGCCATCCAACCATCTCATCCTCTATGGCCCCCTTCTCCTCCTGCCCCCAATCCCTCCCAGCATCAGGGTCTTTTCCAATGAATCAACTCTTCACCTGAGGTGGCCAAAGTATTGGAGTTTCAGCTTTAGCATCATTCCTTCCAAAGAACACCCAGGACTGATCTCCTTCAGAAAGGACTGGTTGGATCTCTTTGCAGTCCAAGCGGACTCTCAAGAGTCTTCTCCAACACCACAGTTCCAAAGCATCAATTCTTCGGTGCTCAGCTTTCTTCACAGTCCAACTCTCACATCGTTTACAGAGATATAATTAACACATACTATTGTGTAGGTTTAAAGTGTACAGCATAATGATTTGATTTATATACATCACAAAATGATTATCACAGTAAGTTTAATGAACATCCATCATCTCATATAGATACAAAATTAAAGTAATAGAAAAAATTTTTTCTTGTGATAAAACCCTTAAGATTTACTCTCTTAACACTTTCATATATAACATACAGCATATGTGATAGCATATAACATTTTCAATGTAACAAATGTTTCATATATAACATACATTATATTTATTATGTAGTACATTACATCCCTGTGTGTGAATGCGTTGAGTCGTGTCCGACTCCTTGTGACCCCATGGACTGTAGCCTGCCAGGCTCCTCTGTTCACGGAATTTTCCAGGCAAGAATACTGGTGCAGGTTGCCATTTCCTCCTCCTGACCCAGTGATTGAACCTGTGGCTCTTGAGTCTTCTGCAGATTCTTTACCACTGATCCAACAGGCAAGCCCACATCACATCCCTAGTACAGATTTATCTTTTTACTAGAAGTGTGTACCTCTTGACTGCTTTCATCCAATCATCTCAATCTGATCTCTTTTTCTTTGTTAGTTTGTTTCTGAAGTATATTGATTTACAACAACACTATGGTACACATGTACCATAGTGTTCCTGTTACACAACATGATAATTTGTATTTCTAAGCATTTCAAAATGATCACCATGATAAGCATAGTTAGAAAATGTCATTATACAAAAATATAGCATAGTTACTGTATTCCCCACACTATACATTTCATACAGATGGCTAATTTATTCTACAACTGGAAGTTTGTACCTTTTAAAAGTGAAAGTGAAAGTCACTCAGCCGTGTCCAACTGTTTGCGACCCTCTGGACTATACTATCCATGGAATTTTCCAGGCCAGAAAACTGGAGTGGGTAGCCGTTCCCATCTCCAGGGGATCGTCCCACCACAGGGATCGAACCCAGGTCTCCCACACTGCAGCAGGATTCTTTACCAACTGAGCCACCAGGGAAACCCTTGTACCTTTTAATCCCCCCCCCAATCTGTTTATTTCCTTCCCCTACCCCTCTCCCCTCTGGTAACCACCTATTTATTCTCTGTATCTATGACTTTGTCAAGCAGTTTCTTTTCTAAGTAACTGATCAGGAAGTTGCATTCATTAGAAAGTTGCTCCAAGATAGGTAGGCTCTAGTGAAAAGTGATGTGTCCAGCTGATATTTAAAATGATAAACCAGAAGTGGTTCTGTTTCTTAAAATCAAAGGGGGGGTGGTTAAAATAGAAAAAATCTAGTAATTTCTGTTATGACAACAATTTAATTGTAAATACCTCACCTGTACCATCAGACTGCAAGCAAGATTACAGTCAGCAAAACTTGTTCATATACACAGAACTTTAAATGAGATTATTCAAGCATCAGGCTTCATAGACCATGTTCATTAATAAAAGTTTGCAGGGGGGAAAAATAACACTTCTCTATTACAAATAGCTGCATGAAGACAGAATTAATCTAGGTAGGAAAAAAACAGGCAGTACTTTTTTTAAGAGAATAGAAATCTTTTGAAAAATGTTATTATATGTCCTTAAAAGAAACTGAAAATCAACAAAAGGTTTGGAATATAAAGCCAAGGAAATCTCCTAAGAAGTGTGTAAAGTGTTGGGTGTAAGAATGAAGACAGAAAATATAGCAAATCAACCAATCAACAAAGAAATCCAATTATCAGACAAAATGGACTTCAATAAGAGATAAGAGTGAAGAAATATTATAGAAGAAATCATATAAGAAAATTTCTCAGACCAGAAGGACATGAGTTTATAGACTGAAAAGATTAGTCAAATCCTGGAAAAATGAATAAAGAGACAAAATATAGCAAAGTGCAGCAACAGGATATTTTAGAACATCATGGGTGACAAGAGAGTATCCTAAAAAAGTCCAGAGGAGAGAAAATCAGGTCAGAAGTCAGGAGGTTCTCTGACTCTCAATAGCTACAATGCAAGTATTAGGAGAAATTCATTTAAAATGAGAGAAAAATTCCTTTAAAATGCGAGCAAAAATTATTTTTAGGCCAGCCTTCTACACACAATCAAACTAAATCACATGTGACAGTGAAGACAGTTTCAAACATGCAAAGATTCAAAGTTTTACTTTCTATGCATCATTTCTCATGCAGTTTCCAAAGGATGGGCTTTTGTAAAATGAAAATTCAAGAGAGAGGAAAACATGGATCCAAGAACCAGAGAAAGTAACAAAAGCAGGTGTGAGAGCATCCACCATGTGCTGAAGTGTGTAGCAGACCATTAAGTATGCTGTCCCATCACTAGGGCCTTACCACTTTAGTTCAGCCTGGACAACTTCCACCTGTCAGTCTGCTTCCTTAAGCCCAGGCTTTTCCAGGACTGTTGAAAGCCACTCTGATTTTCAGGAAAAATGGAGGTAAGTAACACCTCCCAGAATCTCCCGGAATCAAGATTGCTGGGAGAAATATCAATAACCTCAGATATGCAGATGACACCACCCTTATAGCAAAAAGTGAAGAAGAACTAAAGAGCTTCTTGATGAAAGTGAAAAAGGAGAGTGAAAAAGTTGGCTTAAAGCTCAACATTCAGAAAATGAAGATCATGGCATCTGGTCCTATCACTTCATGACAAATAGATGGGGAAACAGTGGCAGATTTTATTTTGGGGGGCTCCAAAATCACTGCAGATGGTGACTGCAGCCATGAAATTAAAAGACACTTACTCCTCGGAAGGAAAGTTATGTCCAACCTAGATAGCATATTCAAAAGCAGAGACATTACTTTGACGACTAAGGTTCGTCCAGTCAAAGCTATGGTTTTTCCTGTGGTCATGTATGGATGTGAGAGTTGGACTGTAAAGAGGGCTGAGCGCTGAAGAATTGATGCTTTTGAACTGTGGTGTTGGAGAAGACTCTTGAGAGTCCCTTGGACTGCAAGGAGATCCAACCAGTCCATTCTGAAGGAGATCAGCCCTGGGATTTCTTTGGAAGGAATGATGCTAAAGCTGAAACTCCAATACTTTGGCCACCTCATGCGAAGAATTGACTCATTGGAAAAGACTCTGATGCTGGGAGGGATTGAGGGCAGGAGGAGAAGGGGACGACAGAGGATGAGATGGCCTGATGGCATCGCTGACTCGACGGACGCGAGTTTGAGTGAACTCTGGGATTTGGTGATGGACAGGGAGGCCTGGTGTGCTGCGATTCACAGGGTCGCAAAGAGTTGGACATGACTGAGCAACTGAACTGAACTGAATTGATACATACATCACCTCCCTCTTGAAACTCCCTTCCACCTCCCACCCTTTCCTACCCATCCAGGTTATTACAGACCCCCAGTCTGAGCTCCCTGAGTCTCCACTGGCTACCTATTTTACGTATGTAAGTGTATATGCTTTCATGCTACCACCTCCGTACATCTCACCCTCTCCTTCCTCTCCCCAACCCTGGTCCATGAGTCTGTTTTCTAATGTCTGTGCCTCCATTGTTGCCCTGAAAATAGGCTCATCAGTACCACCTTTCTCGATTCCATATATATGCATTAATATATATGGAGCTTCCCAGGTGGCTCAGCTGGTGAAGACTGTCTGCAGTGTGGGAGACCTGGGTTTGATCCCTGGGTTGGGAAGATCCCTTGGAGAATGGAAAGGCTACCCACTCCAGGATTCTGGCCTGAGAATTCCATGGACTGTACAGTCCATGAGGTTGCAATGAGTCAGATATAACTGAGTGACTGTCACTTCTGACTTACTTCACTCTGTGTAATAGGGTCTAGGTTCATCCACTTCATTAGAACTGACTCAAATGTGTTCCTTTTATGGCTGAGTAGTATTCCATTGTATATATGTACCACAGTTTCTTTATCCATTCATTTGTTGATGGACATCTAGGTTACTTCGTGTCCTAGCCCTTATAAATAGTACTGCAATGAACAATGGGATAAATGTGTCTTTTTCAGTTTTGGTTTCCTATGCCTAGAAGTGGTATTGCTAGATTGTATGGTGGTTTTATTCCCAGTTTTTAAAGGAATCTCCACACTGTCTTCCATAGTGGCTATACCAATTTACATTCCCACCAGCTTTGCAAGATTGTTCCCTTTGTTCCACAGCTTTCCAGCACTTACTGTTAGTGGATTTTTTGATGATGGCCATTCTGATCACTGTGAGGTGATATATCATTGTAGTTTTGATTTGCATTTCTCTAATAATGAGCGATGTTGAGCTTCTCTTCATGTGGTTATTAGCCATCCATATGTCTTCTTTGGAAGAAGGTCTGTTTAGGTCTTTTGCCCACTGTTTGATTGAATTGTTTGTTTTTCTGGTATTGAGTTGTATGAGCTGCTTGTATATTTTAGAGATCAATCCTTTGTCAGTTGTTTCATTTACTACTATTTTGTCCCATTCTGATGGTTGCCTTTCACCTTGTTTATAGTTTCCTTTGCTGTGCAAAAGCTCTTTAATTAAGGTCCCACTTGTTTATTTTTGGTTTTATTTCCATTATAGAAAGAGGACCTTGCTATGATTTTTGTCATACAGTGTTGTGTCTATATATTCTTCTAAGACTTTTATGGTTTCTGGTCTTACATTTAGATCTTTAATGCATTTCAAAGTCATCTTGATGTATGGTGTTAAAAGGGCTTCCCTGGTGGTTCAGACAGTAAAGAATCCACCTGCAATGTGGGTCACCTGGGTTTGATCCCTGGGTTGGGAAGATCCAGGGCCTGGCAACCCACTCCAGTATTTTTGCCTGGAAAATCCCCATGGACAGAGGAGCCTGGCAGGTTACAGTCCATGGGGTCACAAAGAGTCAGGCATGACTGAGCGACTAAGCACAGCACAGCACAGCATAGTATGGTGTTAGGAAGTGTTCTAATTTCATTCTTTTACACGTAGTTGTCCAGTTCTCCCAGCACCACCTATAGTTAAAGACTACCTTTATCCCATTGTATATTCTTAACTCCTTCATCAAAGATAAGGTGCCCATAGGTGTGTGGGTTTATCTCTGGGCTTATAAATCCCAGGGTTTATCTCTGGGCTTTCTATTTTATTCCATTGGTCTATACTTCTCTTTTTGTGCTAATACCATACTGTCTTGACTGTAGCTTTGTAGTACAGTCTGAAATTAGGTAAGTTGATTCCTCTAGCTCCATTCTTCTTTTTCAAGATTGCTTTGAATATTTGGGGTCCTTTGTGTTTCCATATAAATTGTGAAATTTTTCTTCTAATTCTGTGATAACTGCCATGGGTAATGATAGGGATTGCGTTGACTCTGTAGATTGCACTTGGTTGCTGCTGCTAAGTCACTTCAGTCGTGCCCGACTCTGTGAGACCCCATAGACAGCAGCCCACCAGGCTCCCCTGTCCCTGGGATTCTCCAGGCAAGAACACTGGACTGGGTTGCCATTTCCTTCTCCAATGCATGAAAGTGAAAAGTGAAAGTGAAGTCGCTCAGTCATGTCCAACCCTCAGTGATCCTGTGGACTGCAGCCTTCCAGGCTCCTCCATCCATGGGATTTTCCAGGCAAGAGTACTGGAGTGAGTTGCCATTGCCTTCTCCGAATTGCATTTGGTAGTATAGTCATTTTTACAATATTGATTCTTCCATCCCAGTAACATGGAATATCCCTCCATCTGTTTATGTCCTCTTTGACTTCTTTCATCAGTGTCTTATAGTTTTCTGCATACAGTTCTTTTGTCTTCCTAGTTAGGTTTATTCCTAGGTATTTAGTGTTTGTTTTTTTTTTTTTTTTTTTGAATGGTAAATAGGATTGATTGCTTAATTTCTCTTTCTAATTTATTTCTTAGTATATAGAAATGCAAGAGATTTCTACATATTGATTTTGTGTCCTGTGACTTTACTAAATTCACTGACTAGCTCTAGTGATTTTCTGATACTCTCTTTAGGTACATGATAGTACATGATACTATGTACAGTATCATGTCATCTGCAAATAGTGAGAATTTTACTTCTTCCTTTCAAATCTAGATTCCTGTTATTCCTTTTTCTTCTCTGATTGCCATAACTAGGGTTTCCAAAATTTGTGGAATAATAGTAGCAAGAGTGGGCACCTTGTCTTGTTACTGACCTTAGAGAGGATGCTCTCAGTTTCTCAGCAATGAGAATATTTGCTGTGGGTTTGTTGTATATGGCCTTTATTATGTTAGGGTATGTTTCTTCTCGGCCAATTTTTGAAGAGTTTTTATCATATATGGGTGCTGAATTTTGTCAAAAGCTTTTTATGCATCTATTGAGATTATTATATGGTTTTTATCTTTCAACTTGCTAATACGGTGTATCACATTGATTGCTTTGTGTATATTGAACAATCCTTGTGTCACTGGCATAAAATCAATCATGGTGTATGATCTTTTTAATGTGTTGTTGAATTCTGTTTGCTAGAATTTTGTTGAGGATTTTTGAATCTATGTTTGTCAGTGATACTGGCCTGTAATTGTCTTTTTTGTGATGTCTTTGTCTGGCTCTGGTATCAGGATGATTGTGGTCTCATAGAATGAGCTTGGAAGTGTTCTTTCCTCTGCACTGTTTTGGTAGAGTTTCAGGATATGCATTAGCTCTTCTCTAAATGTTTGATAGAATTTACCTGTGAAGCCATCTTACACTGGACTTTTGTTTGGGGGGAGATTTTTGTTTACCACAGTTTTGATTTCGGAGTTGGCAGTTGGCTTGTTCATAATTTCTATTTCTTCCTTGCTCAGTCTTAGAAGGTTAAACTTTTTAAGAATCTGTCCATTTCCTCTATGTTGTTTATTTCCTTTATGTTGTCCATTTCCTCTATGTTGTCTATTTTGTTGTTTGTTTTATTAGCATTTAGTTGCTTTTAACAGTTTCTCAAGATCCTTTGTATTTTTACATTGTCTGTTGCAGCCTCTCTTTTCTCATTCTTGATTTTTTTGATTTGATTTTTTTCCCCTTTTTCTTTGGATGACTCTGGCTAATGGTCTGTCAATTTTGCTTATCTTTTCAAAGAACCAGCTTTTAGTTTTATTAATCTTTACTATTGCTTCCTTTGTTTCTTTTCCAGTTATTTCTGCTCTGACCTTTATGATTTCTTTCCTTCCACTAACTTTGAGGTTTATTCTGTTCTTCTTTTTCCAGCTATTTTAGATGTAGAGTTAGGTTGTCTATTCAATGTTTTTCTTGTTTCCTGAGGTAGGATTGTATTGCTACAAACTTCCTTCTTAGAATTGCTTTTGCTGCATCCCATAGGCTTTGGGTCATTGTGTTTTCATTGTCATTTGTTTCTAGGAATCTTTATTTTTGTTTCCCTTCTTAATCTCCATGTAATTGTGGTTGTTTTTACAATATTATTTTCCTATAACTGATATCTAGTCTCATAGTGTTGTAGTCAGAAAAGATGCTTTATACAATTTTAAATCTTAAATTTACTGAGGTTTGATTTGTGACCCAAGATGTGGTCTCTCCTGGAGAATGTTCCATGTGCACTTGAGGAGAAAGTGTATTCTCCTGCATTTGATGGAAAGTACTAATGGTCTAATATTTCATTTAATGTTTGTGTTTCTTTATCGATTTTCTGTTTTGATGTTCTGTCCATTGCTGTGAGTGGAGTGTTTAAATCCCCTACTATTATTGTGTTACTGTCAATTTCCTCCTTTATGTCTGTTAATGTTTGCTTATGTACTGAGATGCTCCTGTGTTGGGTGTTTAAATATTTACAAGGGTTATGTCTTCTTCTTGAACTGATCCCTTGATCATTGTGTAGTGTCCTTCTTCACATCTTACGATCTTTATTTTTAGTGTATTTTGTCTGAAATGAGAGTGGCCACTCCAGCTTTCTTTTGATTTCCATTTGAACACAATATCATTTTCCATCCTTTTACTTTCTTTCTGTTTATGTCTCTAGATCTGAAGTAGGTCTCTTGTAGACAGCATATATATGGGTCTTTTGGAGTGTGTGTATCAATTCAGCCAGTCTGTGTCTTTTGGTTGGAGCATTTAATCCACTTACATTAAAAATAATTGTTGCTATATATGTTTCTATTGGCATTTTCTTAATTGTTTGGGGTTCGTTTTTGTAGGTCTTTCCTTTCTCTTGTGTTTACTGCCTATATAAGTCCTTTAATATTTGTTGTAAAGCTGGTTTGGTGGTGCTAAATTCCCTTAACTTTTGCTTGTCTGTAAAGCTTTTGATTTCTCCATCAATTTTGAATGTGATCCTTGCTGGGTAGAGTAAGCATGGTTGTAGATTTTCTACTTCAGTACTTTAAATATATCCTGCCAGTCCCTTTTGGCCTGCAGAGTTTCTGCCAAAAGATTAGCTGTTAATCCTATGGGTTTTTCCTTGTATGTTACTTGTTGCTTTTCCTTTGCTGCTTTTTTTTAAATTGGAAGGTAATCATTTTACAATATTGTGATGATTTCCACCATGCATCGACATGAATCAGCCATGGGTGCACATGTTTCCCCCCATCCCAACCCCCACTCCCACCTTCCTCCCAACCCCATCCCTCCGTGTTGTTGCAGAACACTGGTTTTGAGTGACCTGCTTCATGCATTGAATTTGCACTGGTGATCTCTTTTACATATGGTAACATATGTGTTGCAATGCTATTTTCTCAAATCATCCCACCCTCATCTTCTCCCACATAGTTCAAAAGTCTGTCCTTTATATCTGTGCTGCTTTTGCTGCCTTATATATAGGATCATCATTACCATCTTTCTAAATTCCATATATATGCGTCAATATACTGTATCACTGTTTCCCTTGCTGCTCTCTTTCTTTGTGTTTAATCTCTGTTAGCTTGATTAGTATGTGTTTCAACGAGTTTATCCTTGGGTTTATCCTGTGTGGGACTGCACTTCTTGGACTTGATTGACTATTTCCTTTCCCGTGTTGGGGAAGTTTTCGACTATAATCTCTTCAAAAATTTTCTCAGGGCCTTTCTTTTTCTCTTTTCCCTCTAGGACTCCTATAACTCTAATGTTGGTGCATTTAATATTGTCCCAGAAGTCTCTGAGGCTGTCCTCAATACTTTTCATTCTTTTCCCTTTACTCTGCTCTTTAGCAGAATTCACCATTCTATCTTCAGCTCACCTATCTGTTCTTCTGCCTCAGTTATTCTACTCTTGGTTCGTTCTAGAGTATTTTTAATTTCAGTAATTGTGTTATTCATCTCTGTTTATTCTTTACTTCTCTTATGTCATTATTAATTGTGTTGATTGCTTCTTATATTTACTCCATTCTATTTTAGAGGCTTTGGAACATCTTCACTATCATTATTATGAATTCTTTTTCAGGTAGTTTTCCTATTTCCTCTTTGTTTATTTGATCTTCTGTGTTGCTACTTTGTTTATTCCTTTGTGCTATATTTCTGTCTTTTCATTTTCTCTCCCCAACTGACTCCATTTGAGATCTCCTTTTCCCAGGCTTTAGGGTCATATTCCTTCTTCCTTTTAATTTTTGCCCTCAGTGGTTAAGGTTAGTTCAGTTGTCTGTGTTGACTTCTTGTTAGGGGTGACTTGTGCCTGCATTCTAGTGGGAGGAGGTGAGTTGGGGTTTTTTTGCTGTTGGATTTTGTGTTTGTTTTTTTTTTTTTTCCTTCTGATAGGCAGGACAGTGTCAGGAGACATTTTGGAGTGTCTGTGGGAATCTTGTCAGCGATGATTGTTTTTGTGTTTTTGTCTTGCTTGTTGTTTGGGTGAGATGTCCTGCACTGGGTGCCTTGGCAACTGGGTATGATACCAGGCTTTGTGTACAGGTGTAGGCCTTCATGGAAGTTCTCAATAATTAATATCCCCTGGGGTTAGAAATTCTCTGGCAGTCTGCATTCCTGGGCTGAGGGCTCCCACTTCAATGGTTTAGGCCAATTCCCTGGATGGGAGACTCCATAAGTCATGTTTTTAATGAGATTAAAGGGTATTAAAGCAAACATATCAATACAAAAGCAAAACATAACAAGAGATAAAAGATGAACCTACATAAATGGTAAATACAAGGTCAGGCAGATAATTACAAAAACAATGGGACATATACACACCCTTGCTGCTGCTGCTGTCGCTTTAGTCGTGTCCGACTCTGTGCGACCCCATAGATGGCAGCCCACCAGGCTCCCCCGTCCCTGGGATTCTCCAGGCAAGAGTACTGGAGTGGGGTGCCATTGCCTTCTCCAATACACACCCTTACACACACACAAATATAACCAAAGTATTCCAAAGAAAAGAAAGTACAAGAGATTGACTTGATGAGCAAAAGAAACCAAAAATGATATTGAAAATTAAAAACAGGGTTAACTAAAACTTAGACTGGAAAACTGAGTCAGAGCAGTGTCAACTGGGGAATATAGCAAAGAAAACGTAAATTAACATACCTGGTGAAAAAAAAAGAAAGAGTGAAGGAAGAAAAAAGAGAAGAAGGGAAATAAAAGAGAAAAGGAGGAGGCAGAAGGAAAGATAAAAGAAAAATAGAAAAGCCAAGATAAAAAGATGTATGTGAAAAAGATTTGTATTTATTAAGGAATGACTACAGCTGGAAAAACAATAAGAAAAACAGTAAAACAGGACAACAACAAAAAATCCCAAAAGAGGAAGAAACAGTCTTTTAAAAGATTTTAAAAAGGAAAAATCCACAGCACTGCAAAAGGTCAATGTAGAAGTAGAAGTGTATAGGAAGAATAAAAAATTGTGATTTAAAAGAAGAAACTGAAAAAAGTTCTCAAGGTCACAGTTCTTCCTAGTTGTGGACTCTGCTCCCTGTGGGTGTAGTTGGACGAGTGTCCGGTGATGGCTTCCTGGTTGAGGGGACTTGTGCCTGTGTTCTGGTCTGGAGTTACATCTTATCTCTCTGAAGGTAGCACCATGTCCAGTAGTAGGTTTTGACGTGTCTATGGGTTCAGTATGGTTTGGGGCAGCCTGTCTGCTAATGTGCAGCATTGTGTTCCTGTCTCATTAAATAATTGGTGTGGGTATCTGGGTACTGGTGCTTGCTGGCTTTGGGGTGGGCTTGGTTTTGGTGTTGAGATGGAGGCCTTTGGGAAGGGTCTCATCTATTAATGTTCCCTGGTGTCAGGAGTTCTCCGGTGGTTCAAAGTCCTGGGCTTGAGTCTCTCACCTCAGGGATTCAGGCTCAATGCCTATTGAAGTTCCAAGACCTCACAAGCCACACAGCACAAAAGACAAATTACCAATACTCTTGGTGAAGGCAACACTCAGCAGCCCAGAACATCCAGTGAGGCTTACACCAAAGACCTCTAATATTTCTAGAAAGGTCTCTGGATCTGTTGTGGGGAGCATAGGGTGACTTCAGTGTCAAATCTGGCCTTATTACAGCTTGTAGTTGCTCCCAATGTTTAGACTTGCCACTTGGGTCCACTGTCTGTTCCTACCCTGGACATGAGGGGGCAAAGGCCAAGTCTCATTGGGGTTCACTTGCTCTCTTAGGCTGGGGAAAGGGGAGGATATGCCCACCATTTATGGGTTGTACCGGGGGGTGCCTGTGGCAGTAGTGACCTATTGGAGTTGATACAATCTGAGGTAGGTCGTAAATTCTTCCAGTGGAAAAGGGTTCCTAGAAAGAGCTCAGCTGTTTAAGTTCCCAGCAAGGTGCAAGCAGTAACCTGTGCCTGCTCACTGCCTCATGGTAGCTGCAACCTATGGGATCAGGACCAGATCGGTGGTGTTTTGTCCACTGTCTCTGGCACCCCTCCTGGTTTTGGCAGTAATAGACAAGTCTATTTCCACTGCCGCATTAAATTATCTCAGCGAATTCTCACTGCCACCAGACCACTACCTCTCCCTGGGATCTTTGCCAGAGCTTCCGATCCAGGTCCTACCCTGTGTTGCAGGTGGAGCTTGCTAGGGGGAGGCTCCTGCGGTGCTTTTCTTGGCTTCTTGCCCCCTCCTTCTGGGCAGAGCTGGGGCTTGTTAGCTACTTCTCTTGGCTCCCCACCTCCACCCTCTGGTCAGGGCTAAGACTTGTGAGCTGCTTATGGGCTGAGAAGTGCAACTTTCTCTGTATTTTGCCTTCTGGGCTCCCACTTTTGCATGGCTCTCTGAGGTTCCACAGCTCCCCTTGGTCCCACCTGTGAGGGAGTTTCCCAGTGCATGGAAACTTTTCCTCCTTCAGGACTCCCTCCCTCCCTTGGGGCACAGGCTCCTGTCCTAAAGTTCTCTCTCTCTCCCTCTCTCTCTCTTTCTCTCTCTCTCTCTCTTTTAATGTCTTTATCTTTTGTCCTACCTGATTCCAGGGAGCTTAGCTTGCCCCTTTGGAGATCTCGGGTCTTCAGCTGTCATTTAGAGGTTGTTTTGTAGTTGTTTCATATCTTGATGAGTTTTTGATGTTTCTGGGAAGGCAGGTGATCTCCCCATCTTACTTCTCCATGATCTTCTTCTGCTCTAAACTTTAAATTTTTGAGATAAAATATCCAAGTCCCTTTTCTCCCTCTCACTCAAACCTTCAGGAAGCACCAAGTTGAACAAATTAATCTCTTGCAAATTCTTCTAATAAAGCTTTCCTAAGCTTTCTCAGCTCATGTACATACCTAACAGGATATTCTACTTTCTTAGATTTTATTTTTGATGATGAATGTGAAGATAGTTATAATACACTAGAAATTTGGACAATTATAGAAGATGATGGTGAAATCCTTTTCACAGAGTGCCTAAAGGACCACTGAGGCTCATGCTTCATCCTCATATCCCAAACCAAAGAGGAGAAATCAATATCTGTTATAGCAAATTTATGAATTGTAACTGTTTTGTACACAGTATGTGTGGGGCTCCCCAGGTGGCCCAGTGGTAAAAGAATTCACCTGCCAATGCAGGAGACACAAGAGACACAGGTTGGATCCCTGGGTCAGGAAGATCCCCAGGAGAAGGAAATGGCAACCCACTCCAGTACTCTTACCTGGGGAATCCCATGGACAGAGGAGCCTAGCAGGCTACAGTCCATAGGATCATAGAATTGGACACAACTGAAATGGCTGAGCATAAGCCAAGAGATTTGATTAGGGGAAAAATGGATAGGCTGGAACAGCACTTCAACAGAGAAAAAGCAACTAGAGAAGACATGACTTGTGCTCTGCCCACATACCTGCTCTGGAGATTACCATGAGCAGCCCCACGGAATCATTGGCTACACGTGTCTCTCTGCCTTGATGTCTCATTGCTGCCCCCACTGGCCAACAGTGCAGGTCAGATGTGACTGAGTGTCAGTCCTACCAGAACAAGTCTTTACCAATGAAAGGAGAGAAGTGGCGATAAATACCCTGGGTCCTCCTCCTTGGAAAGACAACTTAGTTTTGTGTTCCACATGCTCCCAGAAAGCCATCAGTGTGACTGAGCCTCTGCTTGCAACAGCAATGGCCTCTTGAGGCAATCTTCCCTTTCCCACTTCTTCCACTCAATCACAGCACTTTCTGGGGCACCTCCCAAGGAAAGTAGTTCCTCACTTGTCTCAGGAGAAACCAAAACAATACCAACCAAAAGAAATTCTGAGTAAAAGGATCAGATAAATGGCTTTTAAGACCATGAATAGATACCTTCTGTGTTAAGTAGGTAACTATAGCAAATTCAAACTTATTGAAGGTTTAGTGAAAGCCTGTTATATAACATTGTCTCATTGGAGTATGTTGAGAGGAGTTAAAGAAGCCCCTGTTCCCACATAGAGTTCCATGTACAAAACAGATGGAATAACCAAAAGACCATGGTATGAGTAAGAGAGAGATTTCAGAGGATGCAAGAGTTGGAGGAAGTGGTTAGTGCAAAGGATAAAAGTCTCCAAACACCCTGAGACATAAAAGTGATTGATATGAGGTTTCTCTTCAGATGGGAAACAATTGCTCAAGTCATTTTTCTTTCTATTGAGGAAAATATCAAGGATTAAACCAGATCAAGGACTTAGGAGCACAAAGGTGGCTGCCGGGTTGGCTTCCACTCGTCAAACTTTCAGAGCTTGTTGCTCAGGATGGAATCAGGAGACTGACACAGACAAGAATCCCCTTCTCGTAAGGCAATGCTCGTGCATTAATGGGGCAGAGGCCAAGTGCATGGCACTTAGAAAAGGGCATGACTGCTAAAAATGGGCAACAGTGAACAAGGCGTTGGGGGTGTGTTGATGTTTAATCTAAATACTGAGCTCCTGAGTGACCTATATGCAGAACTGTTGAGTAAAGGCAATGCAGAAAAATGTATTGGTGTAAACCCAAGTCCCTATGTCCAGGGTCTCTACAGTAAAATAAATGTATCAATTTTATGCATGGGTTTATTCTCAGAGCTCATTTCACAGAGACCTGATGACCATGAAGACAAAATATTGTTGGATATGTTAATTTTTAATGGGAAAAAAATATGTACAATGTAGACAGAAAAGCAAAAACAATGAGTCAGAAAATGATCAACAATTCTACAATCTCAAATAACTAAATGTTAACAAATTATTCTTTCTAGATAACTATTACCACAATCAATGGCATAAAGAGATGGTAAAGGTGATTAACTGATCTATTTTGGATTAAAGGCACAGGTACATTTTTCTCCCTCTCTCTTTAAAGAAATTCTTCCTCAGAGGATTTCTTTAGTTTTTCTGTATGAAGGAGTTCAATCTCCAGGGACAGCTTGTACACTTCCAGGGCCAATTTCACCTCCTCTGGCCGTGGGAGGCACTGCAAGAGTTTCCTGCCTGTGACTACTTGCTCACAGCCTTCAGGATACTCCTAAAGGAGAAACACATGATGAGTATGCTTGAAAGACTTCTCTCCCGATTGTTAGGGGGCACAGTTCATGTAGAAACAGGCAGGGTTACAGATTCAGGACCAAGACACACCCCAGGACTCCTGGGGGAGCAGGAAAACCAGAAACACCTTGTTTCCCACCATCATCTTCCTGAGAGGAATATAACTCTGCTCTGAGACAGCCTCCCAGAAAGCTTCTGTGGGAACAGACACTACTTCTGACCATCCAGAAATGGGACAAGAGTATATCGAATCCTCTAGAAAAGTTGCCAGTCAGTAGCACCAGGTCTGCCAGTACTACCAGGTCTGAGACCCTCCACTTCAAAGGGGCTCAGTTTTCCCTGATCACAAGTGAGAGCACAAAAACTTTGCATCTCCTATCTGACCAGAAGGCTCCAAAGCAAAGATGAGGGTTCCTTTGAATGAATGAATCTTGACAAGTCAGGTATCATCTTTGCTGGCAGGACAGTGCTTTGGGGTTTAAAAAAAACAAAAATTACCTCAAGTTGTGTGACTTACCCACTCACACTTGGGCGCCTCCGGGTACCAGGTTCTGTCCTCTGAGCAAGTGATATTTTCGGAACCAACCAAACTATAGCCAGACTCGCACTGGATAGTAATTCTTTCAGGTTCAACATATCTAACCTTCTCCACAGATAACTTTCCATATTCTATCTCTGGTTTCACACACCGTGCTGCAATGGAAACATAATTTGAAGCAATCCACAGGTCTGAGAAGAAACATGCCAGCCTAGGGTACTAAGAATGAACTGTATTTAAGTGTTGCTAATTGTTTTACCTTTTTTTTAATCTTGAGAAGAAAAATAATATTCATTAGCATATTTATTGAGCATTGGAATAGCACTTTATCAGACTTTGGGATAGATCTTTATGTGATCATCTTATTTAAGTCTCACTGTTTTATCTAAGAGAACGTGAGATACAGAGAGGTTAAGTGACTGGCTTAAGGATATATAACAATTTCAAATAGCCTGACAGAATATAAAAAGGGCTGCTACTGCTAAGTCACTTCAGTCATGTCCGACTCTGTGCGACCCCATAGATGGCAGCCCACCAGGCTCCCCCGCCTCTGGGATTTTCCAGGCAAGAACACTGGAGTGGGTTGCCATTTCCTTCTCCAATGCAGGAAAGTGAAAGTGAAGTCGTTCAGTTGTGCCCAACTCTTAGAGACCCCATGGACTGCAGCCTACCAGGCTCCTCCGTCCATGGGATTTTCCAGGCAAGAGTACCGGAGTGGGTTGCCATTGCCTTCTCTGATAAAAAGGGCATGTGACCGCAAATCAACTATCAGATCAGCTGTCTCTTGTATCTTGACTCCTGTAAGACAATAGTTGAAAATTTTTCCCTCTTGCTTATTATTCTCCTGTGTGCAAAGGAAACGATGGTGGCAAATCATCCCTGAAGCTGTTGATGGTGAAATGATAGTAAACCTGTGTGTATGCAATAGTCAGACCTCATTTTGACCTCTTGTCCCCATAACAGCTGGAAAATTAGGAGTCCCTCACCACACAGCTACATGGTGAGCAGCTGGTGCCCTGCACTGGCGCTGATGGATATACTTGTGATTTCACAATGCTTGCCATTAGCCCACTAGGGCTTACATTCTAGACCAACTTTTCATGAAAGTTTTGCTGCAGGCCACAGCTACACTCAGATAGAATGTACCATCTGTAGACTATTTCCGGAATTATATAAGAAACTGGGAAATGGAGAGGCCTCACAAACTGAATTTTGTACCTGGGAGAAAGAAGGGGAGGTTAATGTTCTGTGTGCCTTCTACGCTTTTTGCTTTGGATACCATCAGACTATAGTAATTATTTTCAATAAATCAAATCAAATTTTTTTTGCTGCCTCTCACAAGGAAGAAGCGGTGCTCTCAATCCTTTGATGATAGCCCTACCCCTGCCACCTAAAATGAAGAGCGAGCCAGAGTTACCTTTACACTGAGGGACTGCAGGTGACCAGCCTGAAGAAGTGCAGGAGAGTCTTTTTGCTCCATCCAGGATGTACCCTTCATCGCATTCATATTCAACTTCCTCATGTTGATACCACGAGCCTTTAGAGACTATTTTATGTCGTCCATGTGCAATGACAGGAGGGGATTCACAATCTTGAGGTGAGACATAAAAGTGAAAGAAGGTCAGCATGTAGAATGCATATAATAACACTTCCTAGAATCTGTCTGGTTCAAAGGAGGCTTCCGTCTGTCCTTCTGTCTTCTCTACCCATTCAGTCACTTAGCCAAACACAGAACTCGAGCTGCCTTCATAAAGGCCTGAGGCTGGGGAACCATAGAAAGGTTACAATGGACTGACAAGCACTTAGGATTTGCTTCATTTTTTTGAAAATTCACTAAACTCGACACTATTTAGGAGCCATTTTGGCAGGAAGAAGGAATTCAGTCAAAGTCACTCTGTACTGGTGTCACACTCCACTGCTTTTGTGCTAAATGCAGAGATGTATATCTGGGAGAAACTAACGATGCAAGATAAATCTGCAAGCTCTGACTCATTTCTCCCAACAAGACCAGTCCATCTATCCTCCCAAGAGTATACTCACTGTCCTCTAAAACAGTTCAGAAAGAGCTTATAGAAAGAATAAAAACGATGGCTTGCATGCTGGAACAAGAGACGTGACACGGTGCTGAGCACCTGTGTGAAAGGGAACACTGTCAGGACCCAGAAACACTGCATGAGAAGTTTAAATAAAACAGGTCATTGGAAATGCCTTCCCAGGTGGTTCAGACCGTAAAGAATCTGCCTGCAGTGAGGGAGACCTGGGTTTGATCCCTGGGTTGGGAAAATCCCCTGGGGAAGGGAATGGCAACCCACCCCAGTATTCTTGTCCGGAGAATCCACGGATAAAGAAGCCTGGTGGGCTTCCTGGCGGGGTCTCAGAGAGTCAGTCACGACTGAGCAACTAACACCTGACTCTTTTGGAAATGTCAGTAAAGTATTAAAGTGATGGACGATAGTATCTACAGTACTAGCCTAAGATGCCTCCTTGAGGCATGGAAAATGTGATGCCAACAATGAGGTTCAAATGCTGGAGCTGCTGTGGCAAGTGGTAGAGAGAGTGATTAAGTGATTCAGAAGAGTGAGTAAGCTGGAGGAGATGTGCCACACACATGCAGGAAACTCCACCAAGTGATTGTGTTGTCTGGGAAAACCTGGAGGATACATTTACCAAGGACAGAAGGAATATCATGAGAGGAGCACTGTATCAGAGACCAGAGCTGATGATGGGAAGACTGTTAAAGACCAAGTTTCACCCTTAGCAGTCACGGTCTGAGAGGTGCTCATAGGCTTTAGAAGCTAAATAAATGCAATCATCATAAGGAGTGGCAAGTTAGAGATACAACCAGACTGAGATTAGGAAGATGGTTAATAGAACATGACATTCCTAAGGGTGAAAACAGATGAACAGCCAACTAGATACTACTCAGTCTGTACCATGGAAACAAATAAAGGATGGATGATTAGGGGGCTGATGGCCTTTGGTCCATTAAAAAGTTATAATATGTTGCTTAGTTTCTGGGCCTCTGCTATGAATAATCTCAGGTCTGGAGATCACTAACTGAAGAAAAATGTTTCCAAGACTAAGGAGACTACAACAACTTGAGACATATGCACAGTAATGAGTTTCCCAGTCTTCCAAGAGGACCTGTGTCCATTTACATAAGCAACTACACACAGATGAGAAGTGCACAATAATCCAAGTATTATTGGGCATAGAGTTTGAGTTGACATAGATACCTGGAACCATCAAGGTTCCCTTATTAAACCACTTGGTGGGCATTTCCATTATTTTTGAAAGTGTGGGCCAGATAGACAAAATTGGTCATTGGCATAATCCTCATATTGGTCCTTGGCCTATGGGGTAACACTGTCCTATCCAAGAAAACCAAGTAGGAGTCATTGATATGACCTATACCCTCCCCTTAGAGACAAAGAAGATAAGTTCTTTTAAATATAATTTACCAATGTGTAGAGGAACTGGAGAAATATGTGACACTCTTAAAGAATTAAAGATGCAAAAGTGGTCATCATATCCCCCTGTACTTCATAAGTCTGCCTACTACAAAAAATTAGGATTCTGGAGAATTACAGTAGACTACTAACAACACAACAACATTGCAGCCGCTGTACCACATGTGGTATCTTTGCTAGAGCAGATTAACCTGTCTTCTGGCAGGTGAGGCCACTGATTCAGCACAGGCCTTCTTTTCCATCCCTGTCAGAAAAGAGCATCACAAGCAGTTTGCATACATATGGAAAGGTCAAGATCATCCATCTGCATTTTTAGTCCTTGGCTGTGATAACACTTCCGTCCCTGTCATAATAGAGTCTGAAGATATTATGACCGTGCAGACATCCATAGAACAGCACTTTGATAGAGAACATCAAGGGCATCATGTTAATTCTACTGAATAAGCAAGACTAGATGGCATGGTGATGTTCCAGAGTAAGGAAGGTAGGGAAGGAAGGAAAGATGTAAACTCTGAAAGGCAGGTTCAAACAGATTTGAGCAGGTTTTATAATATAGTAGGTGAAGGCACATGGACCAGAAAGAAAGGAAGAAAAAAGAATAAATACCAAGAAACAAAAGGTAATAATTGAAATGTCTAGCTTATCTATTTGGATAAGGCAATGGCACCCCACTCCAGTACTCTTGCCTGGAAAATCCCATGGACAGAGGACCCTGGTAGGCTGCAGTCCATGGGGTCGCTACTAGTAGGACACAACTGAGTGACTTCACTTTCACTTTTCACTTTGATGCATTGGAGAAGGAAATGACAACCCACTCCAGTGTTCTTGCCTGGAGAATCCCAGGGACAGGGGAGCCTGGTGGGCTACCATCTATGGGGTCGCACAGAGTCGGACACGACTGAAGCGACTTAGCAGCTAGCAGCAGCAGCTTATCTATTAGATGTGGCCCTTTTTCATTGATTCAGAAAAAGGAGGGAAACCAGCAAAGTCAAAGAATGGGGACAAATAATGGGGAATAAAGAGAAAGTTGGACTAACGAGCAGTATTTTTTAACAAACTTATCCACTTAAAAAACATTCAGTATATACAAGCGTTTAACCTAATGTGTTTTTTGTTGGTATGTGAGTGTTTTGCTTCATTTTTCCAACTGAATGATGCTGCAGGAAACGATTTTCACTGCAAGTTCATTTCCTGTGTTCAAATTGTACAAACGAAGCTAGGTAAAAAAAATGCAACACATAAAAACATCAGATCAGACAAATCACTACCGTTACACATTTCTTAAATTCTAAACTTACACTGTAAAAGCAAATTATGAAAAAGGAATGCATGGTAGGGAATGAACAATGGTATAGTTCCTCTTTCTTGATGGAAGTCACAACAGTTACTAATATTGATCCCTTTGTGAAGTTCATTGTTCTAATTTCCATTATCCAAGGAGGAAATCTGTTCTTGAGGATATCCAAAACCCTATTATGCTATGATATTAGAAGCACCCTTGATATTGGGACAAAAGCCAAGCTTGTTCTCTGATCAAATGATTGATCCATAAGCAGCACAATAATAGGGTCATTCCACTAGTACCAGGTGCCCTGGGAGGGTGCCCAAATGTTTCAACCAGGGGCTCCTGAGATCAGCATACTCACAACTGAGCAGTGTATGGGAACTTCTAGGTTAAAAAGTGCCAAAGTATGAGAGAAATTTCTAGTACTGGAAACTTTTCTCAGTTCACACACACTTCAGAACTAAGTAGATTTCCAAGAGGAGAAATCAAAATTAAATTTAATAACTTCATCTGCCTCTAGATCGTTCTCCTTTAGTAATGTTCCAACACTTAAACTGAAAAAAATGTAAGGAGGGGAAGAATGACACTCATCTCAAGATCTGATTTTTTATCCTTTCATTCATTTAGCAGATAGAGACTGAAAGCTACTGGGTGCTGAGCTTTGCACCCCTCCCTGTCTTTAAGAAGTCAGCAGTTGGCTTTAGTGAGAATAAGTCAGGAGCTATAGAATTTGTGCCAGCTTTATTCAACATTTTCTTTTTTAAAGTGTGGATTCAGATATGACCATAAGAATGCACAGTTATAAGCATTTTTTTCTTCTGCATGAAATTGATCAGGATCCTGTGGGACTACTGGGCACAGAAGCCCTTCTGTCCCTGCTTTCTTATAAGGAACACACCTCCAACCTCCATGACATTCCCCAAATTCCAAAGGGCAGATTCTAACAAGTATTAATTTGGCAAAGTAAGGGATGAAAAGACAAGGGAGGGGCAGCCAAGAAACAATAGAGCCTTGAGGCAGTCTTGGTCTGCCTCAAGGATACATAACAATGTCTTTAAACTATTTAAGACGTCAGCTTCCCACTGACACCTAATAGAAGCAGAAGATATTAAGAAGAGGTGGCAAGAATGCACAGAACTGTACAAAACAGATCTTCAAGACCCAGATAATCAAAATAGTGTGATTACTCACCTAGAACCAGATACCCTGGAATGTGAAGTCTAATGGGTCTTAGGAAGCATTGCTGCCAATAAAGCTAGCAGAGGTGATGGAATTCTAGCAGATATTTAAAATCCTAAAAGATGATGTTATTAAAGTGCTGTACTCAATATGTCAGCAAATTTGGAAAACCTAGCAGTGGCCACAGGACTAGAAAAGGTCAATATCTTCCCACTCCTAAGAAGGGCAGTACTAAAGAATGTTCAAATCATCAGACAGTTGCATTCATCTCCCATGCTAGTAAGGTTTTGCTCAAAATCCTCCAAGCTAGGCTTCACCATTTGTAAACTGAGAACTTCTAGATTTCAAGTTGGGTTTAGAAAGGCAGAGGAACCAGAGATCAAATTGCCCTCATTTGCTGGATCATAAAGAAGGCATGGGAAATTCCAGAAAACATCTACCTCTATTTCACTGACTGCATTAAACCCTTGACCGTGTGTATCATAAAAATCTGTAGAAAACTCTTAAAGAGATGGGATACCAGACCATGTTATCTGTCTCCTGAGAAACCTGTATGCGGGTCAAGAGGCAACAGTTAGAACCCCATATGGAACAACTGACTGGTTCAGAATTGAGAAAGGAGTATGATGAGGCTGTAAATTGTCTCTTTGTTTATTAACTTATACACAGAACACATCAGGTGAAATGCTAGACTGGATGAGTTACAAGCTGGAATCAAGATTACCAGGAAAAATATCAACAACCTCAAATATGTGCATGAACCACCCTAAAGGAAAAAAGAGAAGAGGAACTAAAGAACCTCCCGATAAGGGTGAAGGAGGAGAGTGAAAAAGTCAGCTTAAAACTCAGTATTGAAAAACTAAGATCATGATACCTGGTCCCATCACCTCATGGCAAATAGAAGGGGAAAATATGGAAGCAGTGACATATTTCCCTTCTCAGGCCCTAAAATCACTGTGGATGGGGACTGCAGCCATGACATCAGAAGATGATTGCTTCTTGGCAGGAAATCTATGACAAACCCAGACAGTGTGTTAAAAAGCAAAGATATACACAATGGAGTATTACTCAGCCATTAAAAAGAATACATTTGAATCTGTTCTAATGAGGTGGATGAAACTGGAGCCGATTATACAGAGTGAAGTAAGCCAGAAAGAAAAACACCAATATAGTATACTAACACATATATATGGAATTTAGAAAGATGGTAATGATAACCCTGTATGCAAGACCGCAAAAGAGGCACAGATGTATAGAACAGTCTTTTGGACTCCGTGGGAGAGGGAGAAGGTGGGATGATTTGGGAGAATGGCATTGAAACATGTATAATATCATATAAGAAATGAATCGCCAGTCTAGGTTCGATGCAGGATACAGGATGCTTAGGGCTGGTACACTGGGATGACCCAGAGGGATGGTATGGGGAAGGGGAGGGAGGGGATTCAGGATTGGGAACACATGTACACTTGTGGCAGATTCATGTTGATGTATGGCAAAACCAATACAATATTGTAAAGTAATTAGCCTCCAATTAAAATAAATAAATTTAAATTTTTAAAAAAGCAAAGATATCACTTTGCAAACAAAGGCCCATATAGTCAAGGCTATGGTCTTTACAGTAGTCATGTATGGATGTGAGAGCTGGACAATAAAGAAGGCAGAGCACTGAAGAATTTATGCTTTTGCACTGTGGTCCTGGAGAAGACTCTAGAGAGTCCTTTGGACAGCAAGGAGATCAAATCAGTCAATCTTAAATGAAATCAACCCTGAATACTCTGTAAAGACTGAAGCTGAAACTCCAACACTCTGGACATTTGATGCACAGAGCTGCCTCATTGGAAAAGAAGACTAAAGGCAGAAGGAGAAGAGGGCAACAGATGATTCAATGGCATCACCGATTCAACAGATACAAACTTGGCCAAACTCCAGGAGATGCCAAAGGACAGGGAAGAAGTCTGGCATGCTGTAGTCCATGGGGTCGGGAAGAATTGGACATGACTTGATTACTGAACAACAAGGACAAGATGATAGCATTCCTCTTACCAGAGAAAGACCACCAAGCGCTACATTAAAGGAACCAGAGAAGTTCATCAAGCTAGGTGTGGGAGGATAGTTAGGAGGTTTGGGATGGACATGTATACGCTGCTATACTCAAATGGATAACCTATAAGGACTGACTTTATAGCACATGGAAATCTGCTCAATATTATATGGCAGCCTGGATGGGAATGGAGTTTGGGGGAGAATGCAAACATGTATATGTATGGCTGAGTTCCTTTGCTTTTCATCTGAAATTATCACAACGTTGTTAATTGGCCAAACCCACAAATAAAATAAAAAGTTAGTAAAAAAGATCACCTGAGATCAGATGAGGGAGTACAGGCCCTGAATTCACCATAATCTTATCAGCAAGCACAACCTTGAACCATTGCTATAAAACCCCTCCTCAAATCCTTTCAGGTTGGGAGACACAATTTTGAGAGGCATGAACCTGCTGTGTCCCCCTTTACCTGGCAAAGAAATGAATTTCCTTCTTTTTTACTTCACCCAACACTCTGTCTCCAAGATCCAATTTGGCAACAGCTCACAGAGCCTGAGCTTTTGGCATCATTCAGAGTTTTGAATCCTTTATCTGGAGTGGTGGAGATATGAAATACAAATAGCAAAAAAAAGGGAAACTGTCCTATTTTTACCACATAATGGTTTCATGAAGCCTAAAAGTGGTCAATAGAAAGCCACTTCTAGTCTTTTTGCATTACCAATTAATAAAACTTCCACAAAAATGTAATCAATAACAAACCATATAATAACTTGTGTTTTTAACATGAAACTATGACTTTATTATTTGAGAATTCTATTTTGTGAAAGTCTGTACAGAATAACAAAATGGGGAAAAGTATAAGAAAACAGACAATTTTTCTGCTTGAATTCACAAATGGCTGATGCACAGTGGGTTGAAATAGAAACAGCAAAGTTTTACAGAAACTAAAGAGAGTTAGATTGAAATCACAGAGTTCTTCCACAATCCATTCATCAGTGTTCAAACCTCTGAGCTGAATAAACTGCTGGGCTAACTGGGTATGGCATTTTTATTGATTATTAAGCTATCAGTAAAAGCTAATAGCACTCATACTTCTTAAAATTCTTAAATGAGATCTTTCATTCTCTACGGTTCTCTCTGCTCTAGGTATCATGATGTCATCTCTGAGGTTGTGTCTGAAGATAAAAAGATGACAAATGGTCACAGATAGAACACAAGCCACAGTGGAATTCTAAAAAGATGTATATTATACAAAGTAAGGCAGAGGCTCTCTGCCTCTTGCAGGCATCAGAAACATCTCTGCACCTTTCTAAGCATTCACAGGCTTGCGCTCCTCTCCCTACTTCTAAAGTTAATGCTCCAGTGTGCCTCCTGTGTGTCTAGCCAAAGCTTAATTGGTCTTGAGGTAAACTCCAATACCTCCCTTGTTTTTACAAAGGAAACTATAAATCTGAAGTGTTTTTTTTGTTTTTTTTTTGTTTTTTTTTTTTTTGGCAACATAAGCTATTGGAACCATTCCAACTTGTGTGTCAACAATCTTCTCAAAGTTGAACTAGAACAGTTGCTTCACACCCAAATTGTCATTCTGTTCCCAAGGCTAGAGGCAAATTTACTGAGGATTTTTATTTATTTTTTCCATTCCATAGAGAGGTTCAAAGAATGAAAGCTCTTTGCTCTACCTTGAATATGACCTTAGCTCAAGATAGCTATATTTGACCCTCACAACTCCACCATCTCAAAACCCCCATTGCTTGACAAAAGAAAGGATCCTGGGCTGATTTCCCCAGCCACCAGTTTCTCCAGGACTCCAGGTGAGGGCTTACCATGTCCACAAGGCCAACCAGCCCAAGGCTTTTTACCTAATTTGAAACCTTCCCTTAATAATCTCCATCATTTGGATGTTCATGGAAGTCTTATTTACAATAGCCAAGATAGAAGCAAGCAGTCAATAAACAGATGAATGGAAAAAGAAGATAGGAAGATAGATACATATATACAATATCACTATATTACAATATCACTATGATATTAATATTTATATATATATATATTATTCAGGCATAAAAAATTGTTTTGCCATTTGAAACAACCTGGATGAACCTGGAGCGTAGTAAGCTGACTCAAATAAGGCAAACAGAGACAGACAAATACTCTGTTTTCACAATACATTAACAACAAAAGAACAGAAAGAGAAATTCAAATAACAATTCATTACCATTGCATCAAAAAGGATAAAATACATAGGAATAAACCTACCTAAGAAGACGTCCTGGAGTGTAAAGTCAAGTGGGCTTAGGAAGCATTTCTATAAACAAAGCTAGTGGAGGTGATGGAATCCCAGCAGAGCTATTTCAAACCCTAAAAGATGATGCAGTGACAGTGCTGCACTCAGTATGTCAGCAAATTTGAAAAATTCAACACTGGCCACAGGACTGGAAAAGGTCAGTTTTCATTTCAGTCCCAAAGAGGGACAATGCCAAAGAATGTTCAAGCTACCACACAATTGCACTCATCTCACACGGCAGCAAAGTAATGCTCAAAATCCTTCAAGCTAGGATTCAACAGTACATGAACTGAGAACTTCCAGATGTTCAAGCTGGATTTAGAAAAGGCAGAGGAACCAGAGATCAAATTGCCAACATCCACTGGATCATAGAAAAAGAAGGGAATTCCAAAAAAACATATACTTCTGCTTCACTCACTACACTAAAGCTTTTGACTCTGTGGATCACAAAAAAACTGTGGAAAATTCTTAAACAGAGGGGAATACCAGACCACCTTACCTGTCTCCTGAGAAACCTGTATGCAGGTCAAGAAGCAACAGTTAGAACTGGACATGGAACAACAGACTGGTTCCAAATTGGGAAAGGAGTATGTCAAGGCTTTATACTGTCACCATGATTATTTAATTTTTATGCAGAGTGCATCATGTGAAATGCTGAGCTGGATGACTCACAAGCTATAAACAAGATTGTGGGGAGATATATCAATAACCTCAGATGTACAGATGACACCACCATAATGGCAGAAAGTGAAGAGGATCTAAAGAACCTCTTGAAAATTTAAAGAAGAGAGTGAAAAAGATGGCTTAAAATTCTGCATTCAAAAAATGAATATCATCGCATCTGGTCCCCTCCCTTCATGGCAAATAGATGGAGAAACAATGGAAACAGAGATTTTATTGGGGGAGGGGCACTCCAAAATCACTGCAGATGGTGATTGCAGCAATGAAATTAAAAGATGCTTCTTCTTTGGAAGGAAAGCTATGACCAACCTAGATAGCATATTAAAAAGCAGAAAACAGAGGGCAGTACTAAGATGGTGGAGGAATAGGGTGGGGAGACCACTTTCTTCCCCATAAATTCATCAAAAGAACATTTAAACGCTGACTAAATTCCACAAAACAACTTCTGAATGCTGGCAGAGGACATCAGGCACCCAGAAAAGCAGCCCATTGTCTTCGAAAGGAGGTAGGAAAAATATAAAAGACAAAAGAGAGACAAAAAAGGTAGGGACGGAGCTCTGTCCCAGGAAGGGAGTCTTAGAAAGAGAGAAGTTTCTAAACACCAGGAAACACTCTCACTGCCAAGTCTGTGGCGAGCCTTGGAACCACAGAGGGCAACATAACTGGGAGGAAAAATAAATAAATAATTAAAACCCGCAGATTATGTGCCCAATGGTACCTCCCCCAGAGGAGAAGCAGCGCAGACACCTGAATCCAACGCTATCAAGTGGGGGCTGGGCAGGGAGGCGTGGGCATTTCTTAGAGTAAGGACCGGCCCTGAATGCCCTGAGGACAATCTGAAGGAACTAACTTGGGCTACCAAACCAGACTGTGGGATAGTTACCACGTGAAAAGCCCTAACCTAAGACACAGCCAGGCCTGCTTTCAGAATGAAGGACTGAACAGAACTAGCTGGCAGCAGACCATCCCACTCTGGTGACAGGCAGCCAGAGCTGGAAGGGGGCAATTGCAGCCCCAGAGAGGCATTATCTACCAAACTGCAAGCAGGCTTCATTGATAACCAAGGCTTCTTGGGATTCTGAACAGTCAACATCTGCCTGAGAAGGTGCGCTGGTTGTACACCCAGAAAACCAAGCAGCAGGGACAGGGGAGGCGATAAGTTACAGCAACTGCGCTCACCAAACACCTCATCACCTGAGCTGCTTGGACCTGGAAAGTGCACAAAACACAGGCCCAAATGAGTCTGCGCCTCTGAGGACTACCCGAGTGCCTGAACCTGAGCAGCTTAGACCTGGGAGGTGCATGGAGCCCAGGGCCAGCCTCAGACGGTTCCCAGCAGAGCAACCTAGAGCCTGAGCAGTGTGGGCAGGGAGGGCACACGTGCCGTGAGCAGGGGCAGGCCCAGTTTGGCTGAGACACTGCAAACACATGCCAGTGTTATTTGTTTGCAGCGTCCCTCCCTCCCCACAGCGCAAATGAACAAGTGAGCCTAAAGAAGTGTCCACCACTGCCCCCTTGTGTCAGGGCGGAAATCAGACACTGAAGAGACCAGCAAACAGAAGCTAAAACAGAGGGACCCGCCTTGGAAGTGACAGGTGCAATAGATTAAAACCCTGTAGTTAGTACCAACTACATAGGTAGGGGCCTAGAGATCTTGAGAAATATAAGCCAGACCAAGGAACTATCCAAAAATGAACTGACCCCACACTGCCCACAACAACACCAGAGAAAGTCCTAGATATATTTTTGCTATTTTACCATCATTCTTTTTTTTTTTAATTTTTAACTCCTCTATTATTCCTTTAATTTTCATTTTTATAACCTACTATTACTTTGCAAAAAAAAAAAGACTCTATTTTTTAAAGCAAACGTCATATATATATTTTTATAATTTTTGTGACTTCTTTTTGCCTTTATTTTCTTTAATATTGTATTTTTGAAAATCCAACCTCTACTCTAGATTTTTAATCTTTGATTTTTGGTATTTGTTATCAATTTTGTACCTTTAAGAACCCAATCTTCAGTACCCATTTTTACTTGGGAGTGAGATTACTGGCTTGACTGCTCTCTCCATCTTTGGATTCTCTTTTTTCTCCACCAGGTCGCCTCTGTCTCTTCCCTCCCCTTTCTCTTCTCTGCCCAATTCTGTGAAGCTCTTTGTGTGTTCCACACGGTGGAGAACACTTAGGGAACTGATTACTGGCTGGATCTGTCTCTCTCCTTTTGATTCCCCCCTTTATCCTCCTGGCCACCTCTGTCTCCTTCCTCCCTCTTCTCTTCTCTGTATAACTCTGTGAACATCTCTGAGCAGTCCAGATTGTGGAGCGCACATAAGGAAATGATTACTAGCTAGCTTTCTCTCTCCTCTTTTGATTCCACCTCATCTCATTTGGGTCACCTCTAACTCCCTCCTCACTCTTCTCTTCTCCATGTATCTCTGTGAACCTCCCTGGGTGTCCCTCACTGTGGAGAAACTTTTCATCTTTAACCTAGATTTTTTACCTATGGTGCTGTATAGATGGAGAAGTCTTGAGGCTACTGCAAAAATAAGATTGAAAACCAGAAACAGGAGGCTTAAGTCCAAGTCCTGAGAACACCAGAGAACTCCTGACTCCAGGGAACATTAATCCACAGGAGCTCATCAAATGCCTCCATACCTACAGTGAAACCAAGCACCACCCAAGGGCCAACAAGTTCCAGAGCAAGACATACCATGCAAATTCTCCAGCAACACAGGAACACAGCCCTGAGCTTCAATATGCAGGCTGCCCAAAGTCACTCCAAACCCACTGACATCTCATAATTCATTATTGGACACGTCACTGAACTCCAGGGAGAAGAAATCCAGCTCCACCCACCAGAACTCCGACACAAACTTCCCTAACCAGGAAACCTTGACAAGCCACCCCAACAACTTCACCCACAGTGAGAAAACTCCACAATAGAGCTCCACAAACTGCCAGAATACAGAAAGGCCACCCCAAACACAGCAATACAAACAAGATGAAGAGACAGAGGAATACCCAGCAGGTAAAGGAACAAAAGAAATGTCCACCAAACCAAACAAAAGAGGAAGAGATAGGGAATTTACCTGAGAAAGAATTCTGAATAATGATAGTGAAAATGATGAAATCAAAATGGAATCACAGATAAACAGCCTGAAGACAAGGATTGAGAAGATGCAAGAAAGGTTTAACAAGGACCTAGAAGAAATTAAAAAGAGTCAATATATAACGAATAATGCAATAAATGAGATCAAAAACACTCTGGAGGCAACAAATAGTAGAATAAGAGGAGGCAGAAGATAGGATTAGTGAAGTAGAAGACAGAATGGTAGAAATAAATGAATCAGAGAGGAAATCAGAGAGGAAAAAAGAAAAACGAATTAAAAGAAATGAGGACAATCTCAGAGACCTACAGGACAATATGAAACGCTCCAACATTCGAATTATAGGAGTCCCAGAAGAAGAAGACAAAAAAAAAGACCATGAGAAAATACTTGAGATAATAGTTGAAAACTTCCCTAAAATGGGGAAGGAAATAATCACCCAAGTCCAAGAAACCCAGAGAGTCCCAAATAGGATAAACCCAAGGCGAAACACCCCAAGACACATGTTAATCAAATTAACAAAGATCAAACACAAAGAACAAATATTAAAAGCAACAAGGGAAAAACAACAAATAACATACAAGGGGATTCCCATAAGGATAACAGCTAATCTTTCAATAGAAACTCTGCAGGCCAGGAAGGAATGGCAGGACATACTTAAAGTGATGAAAGAAAATAACCTACAGCCCAGATTACTGTACCCAGCAAGGATCTCATTCTTGCTTACAGACAAGCAAAAGCTGAGAGAATTTAGCACCACCAAACCAGCACTCCAACAAATTCTAAAGGATCTTCTCTAGACAGGAAACACAAAAGGGTGTATAAACTCGAACCCAAAACAATAAAGGAGATGGCAACGGGATCATACTTATCAATAATTACCTTAAATGTAAATGGGTTGAATGCCCCAACCAAAAGACAAAGACTGGCTGAATGGATACAAAAACAAGACCCTTATATATGTTGTCTACAAGAGACCCACCTAAAAACAGGGGACACATACAGACTGAAAGTGAAGGGATGGAAAAAGATATTTCACACAAATAGAGACCAAAAGAAAGCAGGAGTAGCAATACTCATATCCGATAAAATAGACTTTAAAACAAAGGCTGTGAAAAGAGACAAAGAAGGACACTACATAAGGATCAAAGGATCAATTCAAGAAGATATAACAATTATAAATATATATGCACCCAACGTAAGAGCACTGCAATATGTAAGACAAATGCTAACAAGTATGAAAGGGGAAATTAACAATAACACAATAATAGTGGGAGAGTTTAATACCTCACTCACACCTACGGATAGATCAACTAAACAGAAAATTAACAAGGAAACACAAACCTGAAATGATACAATAAACCAGTTAAACCTAATTGATATCTATAGGACATTTCACCCCAAAACAATGAATTTCACCTTTTTCTCAAGAGCACATGGAACCTTCTCCAGGATAGATCACATCCTGGGCCATAAATCTAGCTTTGGTAAATTCAAAAAATTGAAATCATTCCAAGCATCTTTTCTGACCACAATGCAGTAAGATTACATCTCAATTACAGGAGAAAAACTATTACAAATTCCAATATATGGAGGCTGAACAACACGCTGCTAAATAACCAACAAATCACAGAAGAAATCAAAAAAGAAATCAAAATATGCATAGAAATGAAAGAAAATGAAAACACAACAACCCAAAACCTATGGGACACTGTAAAAGCAGTGCTAAGGGGAAGGTTCATAGCAATACAGGCATACCTCAAGAAACAAGAAAAAAAGTCAAATAAATAACCTAACTCTACACCTCAAGCAACTAGAAAAGGAAGAAATGAAGAACCCCAGGGTTAGTAGAAGGAAAGAAATCTTAAAAATTAGGGCAGAAATAAATGAAAAAGAAGCAAAAGAGGCCATAGTAAAAATCAAAAAGCCAAACGCTGGTTCTTGAAAGGATAAATAAAATTGACAAACCATTAGCCAGACTCATCAAGAGACAAAGGGAGAAAAATCAAATCAATAAAATTAGAAATGAAATTGGAGAGATCACAACGGACAACACAGAAATACAAAGGATCATAAGAGACTACTATCAGCAATTATATGCCAATAAAATGGACAACGTGGAAGAAATGGACAAATTCTTAGAAAAGTACAACTTTCCAAAACTGAACCAAGAAGAAATAGAAAACCTTAACAGACCCATCACAAGCACGGAAATTGAAACTGTAATCAGAAATCTTCCAGCAAACAAAAGCCCAGGTCCAGATGGCTTCACAGCTGAATTCTACCAAAAATTTAAAGAGCTAACATCTATCCTACTCAAACTCTTCCAGAAATTGCAGAGGAAGGTAAACTTCCAAACTCATTCTATGAGGCCACCATCACCCTAATACCAAAACCCGACAAAGATGCCACAAAAAAAGAAAACTACAGGCCAATCTCACTGATGAACATAGACGCAAAAATCCTTAACAAAATTCTAGCAATCAGAATCCAACAACACATTAAAAAATTCATACACCATGACCAAGTGGGCTTTAGCCCAGTGATGCAAGGATTCTTCAATATCCACAAATCAATCAATGTAATACACCACATTAACAAACTGGAAAATAAAAGCCATATGATCATCTCAACAGATACAGAGAAAGCCTTTGACAAAATCCAACATCCATTTATGATAAAAACTCTCCAGAAAGCAGGAATAGAGGGAACATAATCAAAATAATAAAAGCTATATATGGCAAACCCACAGCAAACATTATCCTCAATGGTGAAAAATTGAAAGCATTTCCCCTAAAGTCAGGAACAAGACAAGGGCACCCACTTTCACCACTACTATTCAACATAGTTGTGGAAGTTTTGGCCACAGCAATCAGAGCAGAAAAAGAAATAAAAGGAATCCAAATTGGAAAAGAAGAAGTAAAACTCTCACTGTTTGCAGATGACATGATCCTCTACATAGAAAACCCTAAAGACTCCGCCAGAAAATTACTAGAGCTAATCAATGAATACAGTAAAGTTGCAGGATATAAAATCAACACAATGCAATCCTTTGCAT